>NC_022021.1:31733539-31750378 GCF_000317375.1 Microtus ochrogaster | reverse complement strand
ATGTTTCATGTGCTGCTTAATAATTCAGGTAATCATGGGTCACATATTCCAATGACGGTCCCTTAAGATTATGTAACCTCGGGATAACTCCAGAAAATGGCCGTTGAGTGATGGAAAGACAGCGGTGAAAGGCGGGGGAGATGTGAAGTTTTTCTGGCAGAGGGAGAGAAAATGCATGCTAAGATGGATCCGTTTGGACAGCAGATTCGCCGTGGGAAGCAAAAAGTTCTTCTTTAACCGTGACTCTAACTTTTCTGCTTTGGGGGATGCGATGCCTGGTTCTTCTGATACGCAGATGAGGTGCACAAAGGAAGGAGTAGATTGTGCTGAGATAGAGATTTGTTCTTGGATATGGGGATGCAGCTCTGTTGACGGAGTGCCTGCCTAGCACGCACAAAGGTCTGGGGTCAGTCTCTAGTGCTGCATAGGACTGGGTATGGTGGTGCCTCCCTGCAATTCCAGTATTCTAGAGGCAGGAGGATCAGAAGTTCAATGTTATCCTAACCTACATATCGAATTTGAGGACATCCTGTTAGAGACCCTGATTCAAAAAAAAAGAAAGGAATAGTTTCTTTTTGTATCTGCTGAGTTTAATACCCCCACCCCAGAAGTGATCTGAGAGAGTCTCAGGGGGGAGGTTGCCCCCATCACATTGGCCTGTGGCCGTATCTGTGGGGGTATTTTCTTGATTTTTGATTGACGGGGGTGAGTAGCTCAATCCCTGGGCAGGAGGTCCTGGGCTGAGTGAGCAAGCTAGTTCAGTAAGAGCCAGCATCCCACATAGTCTCTGGTTCAGTTCCTGCCCCAGGTTCCTGCCTTGAGATCCCTCAGGGATGGATTGTGACCTGAACGGGCAAGCCAGCGACTCATTTCTTTCCCTTCCCAATGCTCTTTTATCATAGCAACTGAAGAAGAAACCAGGACAGAGTCCCATCTCAAAATAGAGGGGGGAAATCCGGTGTAATGGCTCGGTCCTTTAATCCCAGCACTCGGGAGGCAGAGAGGGGTGGATAGCTGTCAGTTGGATGCCAGCCTGGTCTATATAGAAAGTTTTAGGACAGCCAGGCCTACATTATGACACAATGTCTAAAACAACTATAATAATCAATCCAACAAGCAAACAATACCACCCTCTCCCCCCAAAACAAAAACAAAAGCAAAAACAATCCTCCAAAATAAGGTAAAGACATGATTAAGGCCGACATCCCAAAGTTAACATCTGTTCTTCATGTATGCTTACATCTGCACCACACACACACGAACATACACACACACACACACACACACACACACACACACACTCATTGGGAGTGAATGGATCATTAGGTGGGCAAAAGGGCAGGGACGGGATCAATATTTAATAGTTAGCAGGAGGTAGCAAGGCAATTATAAAGGAGGAGGCAGACAATCTAAGGCAGTGATTCTCAGCCTTAACGCTGTGACCCTTTAACACAGTGTTGTAGTGACCCCCAACCATAAAATCATTTTCATTGCTACTTCGTATCTGTAATTTCGCTACAGTTATGAATCATAATGTAAATATCTGTGTTTTTTTGATGGTCTTATGCAACCTGGTGGATGGGCTGTTGAACCCCAAAAGGTATTGAGAACCACTTCTCTAAGGAGAAAGAGAGGGCAGTAACTCCACTGCTAGAACAGAGGCTGTCTGGCCCACAGGCTGGCCTTTCACCAGCACAAAGAAATGTATTACATTGTACATACACAGTGGCAAGCAGATGCGGTTCCTCGACACATGTGTCCATACTAGATGCAGTTCCTCAATGTATCCATGGTCTGTTCTCTTTTTCTTTGACAAGGCAAGCGCTGTCCTACCACACAGCCCCATGCTCCCTGTACAGTTTTCTAAAAATCTTTTTATTTTGACGCAGGGTCTTGTGTATTGCCCTGGAAGCGTCTCAGCCTGATGGGATTATAGGTCTGATGCTGCTGCCAGCTCTGGGCAGCTATGCTTTTGAACAAGTGATAAGGACGTTTGTGCTGAAAACCGTGTGCAGTGCCCCACGTACTCACTGGCCGGTCGGTTTCTTGGAAGCTGTGACTCCATCTTTGAAGGCACTGGGATACCGTTGGGTTTTCGACAAAGACTCAGAATAAAGTCCACTGCTGATTTCCGTATCTTTTGTGAGATTTAAGTCCTGCAACAGCTTGTAATGTCCGCATAAGTTCCACGGGAAGCTCTCTGACTCCTGTGTCATTTGTAATCCAGTTCTTACTATCCCGTTTATGCTGTTCTCTGAGTAATCCCACCACTCAAATCAACAAATGCTTCCTCTCTCCTCTCCTCCTCCCCTTCACCCCTCCTCTTCTTTCTTTTTCTTTCTTCCTTTTTAAAAAAATACTTATCTACTGTGGATATAATGTTCTTTCCGCATGTTTGCCTGTATCCTAGAAGAGGGCATCAGATCTCATTACAGAGGTTGTGAGCCACCATGTGGTTGCTAGGAATTGAACTCAGGACCTCTGAAAGAACAGCCAGTGCTCTTAACCACTGACCCATCCCTCCAGCTCCTTGTTTTGCTTTTTTGAGACAGGATTTCTCTGTAGCCCTAGCTGTCCTGGAACTTACTCTGTAGATCAGGCTGGCCTCGAACTCACAGAAATCCACTGCCTCTGCTTCCTGAGTGCTGGAATTAAAGGCGTGCACCACCACAGCCTAGCTGGAACCTACCTCTTAAGCACCAAGCTTTCTCTCTGCCCTCCCCTTCAGTTTTTTTTATTCTTGAGAGATTTCTCATGGTATATAAACTGTGAACTTTAAGAAAGTGCTTAAAAAGTCAGTAATGTGACATATTAAAATAGTCAGGATCTTGTGCTACACAGTTTATTCAAGGAGGGGGTGTGTGTAGAACCCATGCCAAATGGAATCCCACACTGCTAAGCCATTCCTTCTGTGTGCCTGTCTCAGAGCTAGGAAAGGTATTGCGAAATAAGCTAACCAGGTTAGAAGTCTGGTGACCGTCTTGGAGAGCAATCAGCTGTAATCTTTGGAGTTACCTTATATATTGAATGGAAATCATTTGCATATATAGAAGACATCTAACGTCACAGAATCTGGACTCTGATAATAATAAGCTAAGCAGAAGTTTATCCTCCAGGAGAACTGTGTTGGAGTGGCTTGCCACACAATGCTCAGGCACGACACAGAAAGGACATGCAATTATCTTTTTTGTCATAATAATCAGCTTTGGACATGAAACATCATGAGCAAGTCGTTCAACTGGAGCTTGGTTTGCACATCTCTGTTACCCAAGAGCAAAGCGCTATATGTCTGCTGCATTCCTTTGTTCCTTCAGACCATCACATTTGTCCCAGCATCCTGTCTTCAAGAGCCAGCCAGGGTTTTGCCAGAGTTCTCCCTCATTCCTTCTCAGGCAAACTGACATATGCAATCCATAGTATCAGGATGAGCAGCCTAGGGACCACAAGACTGCAGTCTTAGCCCCCAGGATGCAGAGGCAGGAGGAGCCAGAGTTTGAAGCTAGCCTGGTCTACATAAGACGCTGTCTCCAGAAGCCAAGCAGTACAGGCTAGGGACGTGGCTAAGCTGGGAGAGTACCTGCCCAGCATGCACAAAGCTCTGGCTTCCGTTCTCAGGGCATCATTCAGCAGGACGTAGTGCTACACATCTGTAATCTCAAGAGGTTTCGGCAAGAGGAACAGGAGTTCAAGGTCATCTTTAGCTACCTAGTGAATGGAAAGCCAACCTGGAACGTGTTAGGCCCTTTCTGAAACAAAGAAGCAAATAAACAATCTAAACAACAAAGAAGATACTGTGATTGAGGCCCAAGATGTCCCTCACTCCACCAACTCCACCTCCCACCCGTCCCTGAGATGAGGATATCTGTACCAAGACACCCTGTACACCCTGTTATCTTTGCCAACTGAGTTTCCAGGTTTTGTTTTGTTTTGTTTTGTTTTTTTTTTTTTTGTAGCTATACATGAAACCCCAACTGGGGATTTCCAGAAATAACTTCCCTACGGTGGGAAGGAGAATTGAAGAGAATGCAGGTGGGGGCCCAGCTCCTGCATCTAGCACGTGAGTTCTAGGGGTCTGGGCAATGTAAGCAGAAAAGGAAAGATGACCTCATCTGTACTCTGGCCAGCGAGCCCAGCTGCATGCTGGCTAGACAGGTAACAGCCATGTTCTCTCAGCTCTCTCTCCCACGAGACGCGCCACTCTGGGAAATCAGGTCTGAAGGCCAGCATCCCACACAGGCCAGGCCTCTAAATTTAGAACTTGCATTCTTCAGGTAGAGAGCTAACTTGGAGGCTAAAGCGCTAATCGGGGACTTTGGGAAGAAAGCATTTTCAAAACAAATAATGACCGGAGCCCAGCAGAACACAGTCCCTTTAGCACATCAGAGGGGATGGCTCTGCAGGTGGCATCTTGCCAGGGAATTAACTCCAAACAAATCCCTTGCAGCCGTGAGGTACTAGAAGGGAGGTTTAGAAAGCGGCAGCCTGGGAGGGCTGTGCAAGGGCTTACGGGAATTGCTGCGTTTGCACTTTGATGTTGGCGCTCAGCTGAGCCTGTGCTGTTGGGAAAAGGCTAGCGGGATCTGACTATTACATCAGGACGGTACTGTGGAGACACTCCACCTGGAGTCCCAGGCCCAGCAAGATTAAAGCCTTTGCCCAAAGGCATGCCTCGGAGTATCCAGGCCTCTTGTTTCCAGGTGTTTCCAGCCCTTATTCCTGATGGATGAGGGAGGCAGGGACGTGACACCCACATGCTCAGTGACACCCACAGGCACTTGCTCCTTGGGTGACGGAGCACTATTTCTGGTGCGGAGCTGAAGCATCAGTCAGCAGATAGCAGGATGAGATAAATGTGGTCCCTGTGCATGGGAGCAGCATGTGACAGTGTGACAAGATGTGTCAGCACAGGAACAATTAAAAACAGTACCATGGCAACCAGCGTTTGCGCTGGGCCTAGACAGCATCGGTAATTGCGGGTGCCTTGCAAGATGGCTTCTCATCCGCTGAGAAGCTCGCACAGGAGAGGCTCTGAAGTGCACCACACCGAGAGCGCAGCCACAATCAGACTCACGGGAGAAAGAAACCCTGCAGTCCTGGGAATTCCCCAGAATTACCTGTCTATTGTAAATGGTGGTTTTGCTTCCCCTTAGAGCAGTCCCCTGCTTCGGTGTCCCCTGAGCACTAATGTTCCTACAAGAGACTCAGAGTGAGCAGAAGGGGAAAACTCCTTCCTCCTCCTTCCCTTCCTCTTCCTTTCCCCTCTTCCCTTTTCATTATTTGAGACAGGGTCTCACGCTGTAGCCCAAGCTGGCCTGGAACTACTATGTATCTCAGGCTGGCCTCAAAACCACAGAAATCCTACAGCCTCAGCTTTTTTTTTTTTTTGTGTTGAAATTGCGGATGTGAGCACCATGTCCAGCTTGTACCTTTTTGTACATTGCAGGCTCTACCCACCACCAGCAGCAGTAAATTTAAAATAACAATTAATAATTAATTAATAATACAATCAGAACTCTCCACCATGGCAGGAGCCAGGGGAAGGTGTGGCATGGGTTCAGCTTCATGAGCAGGACTCTTTATTGGGCCGTTGTGCTTGGCTGCCTTGAGCTGCCCGGATTGTAACATCAGAGTGCACACTCTTTTCTGAAGCACAGGCCACTTGCTGTCCCCAATATTTGCCCCCCTGCTTCTTTACTGTTATTTTTAGTTTTGAGTCAGGGTCTCACTGTTAAACCCAGGCTGTTCTCCAACTCAGGATCCTCCTGCTTCGCTTCCTTGAACACTGGATTTCCAAGTGTGTACCACCAAGCCCAATCTCTCTTGCTTGATTTTCTCCTGCGAGGGGCTGACCATACTGTGAGTGAGGATGCAGCTTTAAGGCCTGCGCTCTTGGCTCCACCCTCTCCTCTGCTGGTGGAGTGACAAGTCCTCTTGGACTGAGAAGATGAAGATGACATCACAGGAATATCAGAGCAATAAGACGTGCCTTTTTTTCTTTTTAATTAAAAAATTGCTATTTATTTATTTATTTTGGTTTTTCGAGACAGGGTTTCTCTGTGGCTTTGGAGCCTGTCCTGGAACTAGCTCTGTAGACCAGGCTGGTCTCGAACTCACAGAGATCCGCCTGCCTCTGCCTCCCAAGTGCTGGGATTAAAGGCATGCGCCACCACCGCCCGGCAAAAATTGCTATTTATTTTGTCAGTACTTTAAAGACAAGAAAATGTGAGGCATCCAATATGGCAACTAAAAGAAACCTAGTTTGAAAAATAAATAAAATTTAAAAAAAATGTAAAAAAGAAAGAAGCCTAGTTTGAGTAAAACTTTTTTTAAATACTCTTTTTTTAAAAATTTATTTATTATGTATATAGTATTCTGGGATGTATGCTTATGTTCCAGAAGAGGGCACCAGATCTCATTGTAGACAGTTGTGAGCTACCATGTGGTTGCTGGGAATTGAACTCTGGACCTCTGGAAGAACAGCCAGTCATTTTAACCTCTGAGCCATCTTCCCAGCCCCCTTTTGGTTTGTTTTGTGGTGTTTTTTTTCCCCTCCCGAGACAGGGTTTCTCTGTAACTTTGGAGCCTGTCCTGGAACTAGCTCTTGTAGACCAGGCTGGCCTCGAACTCAGAACTCAAAGAGATCCGCCTGCCTCTGCCTCCCGAGTGCTGGGATTAAAGGCGTGCACCACCACCGCCTGGCTTAAAACTTCTTTTTTATTATACTGTGCTGGGGGTCAGACCCACTGAACCACACTGCTAGCTCCTAAACAAAATTCTTGGAGCACTCTTGCTTACCAGCTATTTTTGTTGTTGTTGTTGTTGCCGAGTTGGGGTTCTGTCACGTATAATGGCTCACATCTGAAGTCCCAGCATGTGGGAAGCTGAGGCAGGAGGATTGCTACAAGTGTGAGGTCAGCCTATACCACACACTGAGCTTTAAGTCAGTCTGAGTTATAGAGTTAGATCCTGTCTTAGCTCCCTGCCAAAAGAGGGACATTATAAAGCAATGAAGCTTATTAAGCAAAGGAAAACATAGAGTTTACTAAGAAAATAATGGTAGTGTACACTAAATGCAAGAGGTGGGCATGGACCCTCAAGAAGTGATCTGGGATCTTAGATAGCTCACTTTGCAAACTCATTTTAATCGAGAGGAGGATCACTCATGAGAGAAGGTAGGGAAAAAATGGGGAATGTCAGGAATGGGCTGGGGTTTTTCCCAGATTAGGCTTTGCCTCTCCTTACACAGGGTTTTCTGAATGAGCAAGGATTTGGTAGATTCATGGTGGAGAGGAGCCAGTATAATGAAACAAAGGACAGTTAGTTAATGGTTTCACAGCCACTTTGGTCCCAGCTGATTTGGGGTGCTCTTGTGTCTTCACTGTCTGAGGGGGTCACATGGTGTCTTACTGTAATGCGGTCTTGTGTTGCATCAGCTGCCAGCCACCGTGTAGCTTGTTCTTCTTTTCCTCTGCATATCTAGCCAAACTCATTCCTTCCCCAACCTCTGGAGAGGTCTGTCTCTTAATCTTTAGGGCTGAAGCGGTCCAAAGATCCGTTTTCCATAAACCCAACTGATGTTGGTCTCATGAGCTGCCTGCTGGGGGGAGTCGGAGATGCTGCAGAGCTCTGAAGCTGGGAAGGGGAGAAGCTTCGTAGGACCACCATTTAGTGTGGGACTGTTGAGGCCTAGAAGACACAATCTTTATAAGAGGGTTAAAAACATAGTCACCAAACATAAGGAGCAGAGTAGTGGTTACCAGGGGTCTAAGAAAAGTAAACTTGGTAAGGAAACTTATTACACAAATGGTGTTAGGGTCTAAGCAAATAAAAGAATTCAGAATTTTTGTATTATAAATCATGGAAGATGCTAGAATCAATTAACGTTTTTGTTTTTTTTATGAAGACTGTTTGCTGGTGTCATTTTGTGTAGACTTTATAATTGCTGGTATAGTGTTGTCCTGGCTAGGCGTTTGTCAACGTGACACAAGATAGATGCTTCTGAACAGGAACCTCAGCTGAGAAAATGCCTCCTTCAGATTGTCCGTAGGCAAGTCTGCTGGGCATTTTCTTGATTAATGATTACTGGGGGGGGTACGGCAGGGATGGGGGAGGAAATCCATTGTGGGTGGTGCTGTACCTGTGCAGGTGGTTCCTGGGTTAGCCAGGTGTACCTGTGCAGGTGGTTCCTGGGTTAGCCAAGTGGTATGCCTTTAGTCCCAGCACTCAGGAGGCAGAAGCAGGCAGATCACTGTAAATTCAGGGCCAATCTGATCTACAATGCAAGTTCTAGGAAAAGCCAAGGCTACACAGTGAAACTCTGTTTCAAGAAACAACAACAACAACAAAACAAAAAATAAATCAGGTTAAACAAATCATGTGAGTCAAGCCTGTAAGCAGTGTTCCTTCATGGCTTCTGCTTCGGCTCCTGCCTCAAGTTCCTGCCCTGACTTTCTTCAGTGATGGGCTGGGACCAGGATGTATGTGTCAAATAAACCCTTTCCTTCCCAGGTTGCTTGTGGTCATGGTGTTTATCACACTGGTAGAAACCTAAATAAGGCAAGTTCTCAGTGTCTATTTTTACATAGACTCTCTCTCTTTGTATTATCACAGACCACTGCATCTGCTGGTTGTTCTTTCCTGCTGGGCATTCAAGACCATAGAGATGGACAAAATGAACCTTTGTTTTTTCAGCTATTAAGGTCAGTTGAGGTTCTTTGGGGGTGACTTTTAGGGACTCAACGTGGAGACTCTTGACTCCTTTACTCTTTCTCCTCTACCAGTTGTGCCACCTTCTGGGGCGACTCGGGGTCTTGTTGGCCAGTGCCTTCCTTTTGGAGCACCGGGAAGCATTCATTTCTCTTATTAAGAATGTGTAGTGGTTCTAGCCCAATCCAGAGCGTCTACAGTTTCCTTGATTCAGAAATCAGGTCATTGACTAGAGTTGGGGCCTCATTCTAGACAGGCTGGTTGTCCTCTGAGTTTTAGCATGCTCATAAAGGATAGTGTGTGATAATCAAGGTGTCCTTTCAATTATTAAATGCCCCTTGAATCACCTTTGGCTGGAGTTACAAATAGGTGTGTGGAATGAGCCCCAGTACCAAGGAGACCTCGAATCACTGTGTGAGAGACAGCGCAAGCGAAGAATACTGTATCTATTCTGTGGAAATGGGAGCTCCTGGGAAGACGCCCAGAGACACTATGTGGATACAAAGGGCTGTCAAGTTTCAGGAAGTAGGAATCAGGAAATGAACTACCAGAACCATGGCTGTCTGATTAGCTCTCCTTTTCCCACCTCACAGTTTCTTTCCACTCTGCCTTCTCTCTCTTCTCTGTCCACATGACTAATGCCAGCCACCCTAGACGTTTGGACACCCTTAGAGCTGGCAGTTCCCTCTTTGGTGTGGCGAGGTCACACTCTCTTGTAAGTGCCACAGCCAGAGCAGCTGGACTGGTGAGGCAAGAGGCCCTCACACACCTCTCTCAGAAATGACGTAAGGGAAGGGGAAGTGGGGGCAGGCCGGGGCAGGGGTTGTGATTTGAGTCATTCATGTTAGCTGTTGGTAGTCACTTTCAGGTAGCTCATTCTACTGCTTTGCTGGGTTTGTAAGAGAGAAGAGCCCCCTGTTCTCCTCAGGGAGCTCTGGAGCAGGCTGCCGTAGGGATTCAGGGATTCAGGACACTGGTGGAGCACGGGCCTGGTAACAGGACAGACCCTGCTGCTGTTTGGACCTAGTAGGGCGAGTTTCTGCCCAGAAATAACAGATTGGCAAATGTGAGAGGGACATTACTCACAGGCATGCTGCTATCTTGTGGGCTCTCACTTCAGGAGGAAGAGGTGCGTGACCTCTAAGAGGCCTGTGACCTCTAAGAGGCCTATGCTACTTACTCCTTGAAACTTACTTATACTGGATAAGTTATCCACTTTAATGCAACAGTTCTTAGAACTTCCTTCCTTCTTCCTCTCTCTCTCTCTCTCTCTCTCTCTCTCTCTCTCTCTCTCTCTCTCTTCTTTCTTGGTTTCCCTGTGTAGCCTGCACAGTATAACTGCCCTGGAACTTGCTTTATAAACCACAATGGCCTCAAACACCAGCCTCTGCCTCCCGAGTTCTGGGACTAAAGGTGTATGCCACCAAGTCTGGCAAGTTTTAAAACTTTTTAAAATAGAAATTAGTAGAATCGCTACAACTTGAAGTTGTAGGAATCTTGAATCTAGGAATGCTGAATGTGATCACTGAGAAGGTTGGGGGTGGAAATCAAGTCACAACCCAATCATTGAGAAGGTTAGGGAGGTAGAAGTGAAGTCAGCCCCTGTCCAAGTCCGGCTCTTGCTGCTGAAACTGAGCAAGGAGAAGAGAAAGATGGAGGCATGGTGGAGCGTGCCTGAGGTCCCAGCACCGAGGAGACTGAGGAGGGAGGTCATGAGTTTGATCTAACCTGGGGTATTTTTAGTGATCCCTGTCTTCACATCTTAGAAAATTAGTTTTATAGTTCTGGAGGCTGAGGCGTCCACCGGGCCACATTTGGTGAGCACCTTCTGCCTGGAAGGGACTCAGCAGGGTGCCGTGTGTTGGGACTGAGAGAACTTGCTGATGGGAGTCTCAACCTAAGTAGCCACCAATTTGACCCTTAGGGCCCCACCCTCAGGAACTCATCTCGTCCTGTTATACCTTCCCAAAGGCCTCATCCAATTATGAACCAAAAGTTCCAAATACCATTAGCACAGGACTTTGGGGACTAAGTTTCTCAGTGCATTTTGGAACAGCCAACGAGCCAGACCATAACACTACTTTTTTTAAAAAAAAATTTTAAATATTTAAAGAGTGCGGTAGTGGTAGTGATTGATTGTGGTGGTGGTGATTGATTGTGGTGGTGTTGGTGATTGAAGTGGTGGTGATTGTGGTGGTGTTGGTGATTGTGGTGGTATTGGTGATTGTGGTGGTGGTGGTGGTAATGATGGTGATGATTGTGGTGGTGTTGGTGATTGTGGTGGTGGTGATAATGATGGTGGTGATTGTGGTGGTGGTGGTGATGGTGGTGGTGATGATTGTGGTGGTGGTGATTTTGGTGACATTAGTGACTGTAGTGATTCGTGGTGGTGATTGTGCTGTTGTACTGGTTGTGGTAGTGTTGGTCGTTAGTGATGGTGATGGTTATGGTGATAATTGTATTGGCAGTAAAGGCCTATTTGGATCTTTGAGTCTTCTGTCCATGCAGGCACCTCACAGGACTGCCCCCACATACCAGCTCATTAAGGTTGCTCCTGGGATGACCCTCATCTTTGCCTTGGGTTACATGGCTTTTCCTCGGGGTTCGATGCTATTCTGTGTCTGGGGGCAGCCCTAAAACATGTCTGCTCTAAAGCAATGCCATCCCAGAGCTGCAGCCTGGTAGAGAGGTCACCTGCCTGCCTGTCTCTAGCTCCTTTAATCTTGTTTACTTTCCCTCTGCTCATACCCCCGCCAAGTGGCAGTGGACATGGAATGGCGTATCTGCTGGAAAATGAGCAACAGGAAAAAGACAAAAAACATGAAAACAATTAGTCAAGGATATTGTGCTGTGTCCCTGGGAACTTCACAGCATCTGTCTGGCACTAATTGTTAGAACTTCTGGGATCATAACCATCTGTGACCTTCCTAAAACCACAGCCCAAGTCGATTGTCAGGAGCATTCTAGGCAATCCTTAGGCACACTAACGCCCCAAGAGCGCCCTAGTTCCAGCTCCAGCTGAATCAATACTGCACAGGACCTGTTCTCAAGCTGCTTTAGAGCACGTTAACGTGCACTCAAATGATGCAGGTGAATGGGGAGAACTGAGATTGCTCACTCCTGACTGTAGTGCTGCTGTGGCTTTTGGTTGGAGGACCATGCCCGTGACGGCAAAGTCTGTGTTGATGATCTTTGTGTACCTGCAAGGCTGTCTTGAGAGCGCTCAAGTTTCCGATGCCCGTGGTTTGCTTGCTCCCCACCCCATCTCACGTGTGGTCAATAAGGCTCTACTAGGGCTCATCCTGACTTCCCACGTTTGTCTCCTCTACCTCACCTGTCCTCTGCTCACCAATATTCCCATACCTGGGCTACTCATCTTGTGAATCTACTTGATCTGTAGATAAAGACTCGAATATCTGTAGATTTTGATTTGCTAATATGAGAAAGTCCTCTTTGGTCCTCCACGAAGTGGGTGTGTGAGACTTGAGCAAGCACGGAAAAGTGATTCAGGAGCTGGTTTTCTCCTTTGCACACCATTATAACTTCCAACCCCATGAGCTAAAGATAAGAAAGCAAGCCCGAAGCAGAGGAACTGACCTGTAGCCCCTTTCTGATGTGGATAGTCAGTCACCAGTCATGAAAGTTCTTGTCAACCTAAATGACAGAGAATGGCTCTCCACGAGGACAGCAGCAAGCAGCAGTGCCATGGCAACTGTGGGTGCATTCAGGAGGCAGACAGAAAAGGGTTTTTAAAGGGAAAATGGGGAGGACACATAAGCTGTTTTGAGCTGAAGGGAACGTTGATTATGGGCTTATTGTGGGAACTGACGTCAGTTCAATGATGGAGAGTGTACCAGGCACTTGCTCTTATGTGTTTTTGTGACTCAAGTAGCAAGGTACAGTTTGTAAAACCCTTTGTAAAGGGTCTGATTCCAGGCCCGAGTTCTGATTAGAGCCCTTCGGGGGTCTTTGTGATGGTTCTTATCACAGCAGTGTGTGCGCAGGAGGACCCTCCCTCCCCAATCTCCGTCCTCTTTGGTTTGCTATGGGCAGCTTTCACAGTCTAATCGTGAAGCCAGCAGCAGTCAGTGGATTCAATGGCAATGAATCCAGAAAAAGATTTCTGGTTGTGGAATTGCTGAGTGGTGGCTCTGGTTCAGAGGGAGATCTCCCCAGCCTAGGAAGGTAGCCATAGACAGAGCTATTCCCAGGTGAGTGCCTCTCTGAACAGGGGCGTGGTTTAGTGACTCTGTAGAAAGGTCTGCTAGCATCATCTGGGGATGATAGGAGTGAATCTAAATCCCACCCGAGAATCTGATTCAGAAGAGCCTGGTGAAGTGCATGCGTGTGCGCACAAATGCAAATGCATAGCATTTTTTTCCCTGTAAACTATATTTTAATTTATCCCCTGTGCAATTTTTCCTTAGTCATTTTGGGAAGCAATGCCTTAGCCCAACAAATGTTGAAAGCATCTTAGTTTGGCAATTTTTTTTTTCAGTTTATCAGAAAAAAAATTCATTCACTTGGTTGATACTTATAGAACAACTACCATCTGCTACCGATGCATTGTTCTAAGCCCTGCATAGACAGTGTGAGCAAAGCTGTCAGGTTCTTCACAGAACTCCAAAGTAGTTAAAGTAGTTTAGAGGGAGGAGTAGAGCTTTCTGGACCTTAAGATTCTGTTGTTTGCCGGGCGGTGGTGGCGCACGCCTTTAATCCCAGCACTTGGGAGGCAGAGGCAGGTGGATCTCTGTGAGTTCAAGACCGGCCTGGTCTACAAGAGCTAGTTCCAGGACAGGCTCCAAAACCACAGAGAAACCCTGTCTCGAAAAACCAAAAAAAAAAAAAAAAAAAAAAGAGTCTGTTGTTTGGTTGTAAGTAGTAGTCATAAGGCTGCTACAGAGTTCTGTGGGGAGATTGGAAACCTCTGTTCTTAGGGTCCGGAGTGGGGGTAACATAAAGCTGGCAACCGCTTTTTAGGTTTCTCATTGATGAGATGGGGACAGAGACACTGACCTCAAGTCTCATCATGGGTTGCGAAAACAAACAAAACAACAGTGACAAAACCGTAAGCATAGAAATCGTGGACTCCAGTTCTTGGCTACGCTTTATTACCTGTTGTTGTATGATGGGTTCCAGGTCTTTATCTTAGGTTGGGGTCAAATTAGAGAGAACACGAGCAATAACCAAGAAGCTCTGCCACCTCCACAGGGTAAGAACTGCAGGTGTGTGGTGGGGCAGCTGCTCTGGGAGCTTCTCAAAAAGCTAAACAGAGCTCACCGTATGACTCAGTGATTCCACTTCTAGGCATGTACCCCAGAGACCTGGAAACATAAAACCTACATACAAAAGTATACATCATCAGAGCACAAAGGCCAAAATTAGAAACAGCCCAATTCCATCTCAACTAATGAATGAATAGTCTCTCTCTCTCTCTCTCTCTCTCTCTCTCTCTCTCTCTCTCTGTGTCAGAGAGAGAGAGAGAGAGAGAGAGAGAGAGAAAAAGAATATGGAGAAATACTACTCAGCCATGAAAAAGAACAAAGCCTTCACTATGCAACAGCATGGATAGACCTGAAAATATAAATGAAATTAGACTGAAAAAAAAAACCTCACATATTTATGGTGTCACTTATACAAAATGTCTAGAAGAAGACAATATGTCGAAACAGATTAGGTTAGTATGGTGTAAACATGGTGTAGGAGGGCATACCTGTAGATCCAGTTTTAGGAGGTCCCCCAGGAGTACAGAAGGTGAAGGCTATCCTCAACTACATGGTAAGTCAGAGGCCAGCCTGAGCTACCAGAGACCCTGTCTCAAAAAGACAAATGATACATTTTATACAATCTATGAAGATATGCTCCCTGCCTGCCCTACCTCAGTTGGTGCATGCATATACTGCAGAGAGAGTGCAGACGGCTTCAGGTGACAGATCTCTTTGCCTGAGACTTTCTTTTGCCTTCTGGGATGGGAAGAACGCAGCAGCACCTTTACAAAGACGAGGAGGAGTCAGCAAACAAAATAGTGCTTGTTACAGCGCTACATTGTTACTTACGGTTTTATCTCTGCTGCAGAGATGGCTTGCTAGTTTTCAAATCCTCAGGTTTGTGGTTCTTAGCCTCAGTTGGACAAGCCCCACCAGGCTCTTTCATAGTGCAGGTGGGTGGCCTTTGACGTGGTCTTGGGTGGTTCACTGCACCAAGACAGCTCAGCTTTGACTGCTCCAGGCTCCTGTTGGCCTCCTGTTTTCAGGAGGAGCAAAGTGATTCTGTGCTCTGTGTGGAATGCTTTAGGACAGAAGGTGTTTTCAAACCTGCGAAGTGCATGCGTGGGGAGGGATGCCTGCCAGAAAGTGAATCACTCTTTGCTTCCGCCTGTTCAGGCTTCAGGTTTCCTCACCGAAGGGCCCTGACTATCTGCGGCCCTACAGAACGTGTCTTTGTCACTTCTGAACAAACGGCCACATATGCTCTCCTCACATTTGGGACTGCCATATTAGGTTTTCAAAACTGATCTTAAAAATGATTTTTTTAAAGTTTGCCTTTAGCATCCTGAAGGAAGCCTGCTGAGCAGCTGTTTGTTTGTACCGTCTTGTGATTGTTTTTGCACATTCTCAATGAATGGCGCGTAATTACCTCATTACCAGGAAAGCAGAGAGCCGAATTTTCCTGTAGGGTGTTTCTAGGGGGAATGCTGTACTAGGTCTATTCTTAGCCTCTGAGGAGGTTCGTGGTTAGACACTTGGTGTCTCCAGGGAGAGACGGGTCTTCTGGCTAGCTGCGAAAGCCCCACACTTCTGGTGCCCTGCAGCAGGTAGTGAACCTGAACATTTCTAAGCCTCCTAGGACAGAAACTGAAACTTGCAAATGTTATTCTTTTGGTCCCTGCCCTAGCCATGCCCACTCCTTTTAACCTCTGACCCCCTGCCCATCGCTCTCTCTCCTGCGTTTATATGTCTGACCCGCCACCGCCGCCGACTGTAGCAGCTTGCTCGGGTGCACCGGAGCCCGGCACTGCTGGGACCCACCGGAGTTTGCTGTGAGCCAGCCGGGCAGGTGGGGGAACCCTAGGCATATTTTTTAAGAATAAGAGCAAAGATGACCTAGTTGAACTTTTTCCTACAGCATTTCAGACCCCAGGCAGTCTCTTCTTCCTTCCCTCTATTTATTTTACTTAAAAAATACATATGTACAAAGTACACACGTGTATGAAGTATGAGAAATAGTCTAACAATGTACCCATGGCTTAGTGTTCAAGTCTGTCTCTCCCAGCATTTATCATTTCTTTGTGATGAAAGCACCCAGCATCCTTTCTTTTGGGTAAATTGATTATCATTGTTTACTGTAGATTCCCAACTGTGTAATAACACATCAGAATCTTCTCCTACGTGTAGCCCGGCACTCCTTGATCAGCCTTTACTCATCATCCCCCCAATAATTCCATGCACCCCTTTAGCAGCCACACCATTCCCTTCGACCTTTGGTGGTTGTTAAGTGTTTTTCCTTGGCCGACAAACCGCCCATGCAATATTCCAAATCAAACCAGATCAGACCGGATTAGAAAAGGCCCAGGTTTAGTGGATGCCAGCGCTCCTGCCCAACATTCTGAAACAGATACCAGGGGGCTGGGGTGAAGCCTCCAGCCAAACATTCCAGACTTTTTTTGGATAAGGATGTTAGGGGTTGAGGTGACGCTTCCAACCAAACAGTGGTCACTAATCTACCAGGTTTCTCTGTGGTTTTGCCTTGTCTGGATTTTTCTTTACAAGCATAGCCATATAATTGTGGTCTCTTGTTCTGGCTTCTTTTATTTAATGTGATAGTTTCAAGATTGGTACATAGGACATAGGACAACTTATACCACTGCATCCATTCATTCCTCTCTAAATAAAATAATTAGGTAAACTACATATCACATAAAATTTATCATCTAAATCAGTCTTAACTATACGATTCAGTGTGCTTTAGTATCTGCACATCATCCTCCAACCAAGCTCCAACTCTTTCATCTTACAGAATTAAAATAATGTCTGTTAAGCTACTTCTTATCTACCCCCCCCCCCCGCCATGAATGTGGAGGCCAGGTAGATGATGGGTGTCTATTTTTACTTTCCACCTCATTTCTTCTTTCTT
>NC_022021.1:31725844-31733439 GCF_000317375.1 Microtus ochrogaster | reverse complement strand
TATTATTATTATTATTATTATTATTATTATTATTATTTGAAGCCCAGTCTCTCACTGAACATGGAGCTTTGGGGCCTCAGCTAGACTGGCAGGGAGCCCCCGAGATCCACCTGTCTCTGCACTCCCAGCTCTGGATTACAGAAGCATCTGCTGAACTTGGCTTTTTCCTGGGTTTTGGGCATTTAAACAATCGTTCTTATGCTTGCACAATGAGGCCTTACCCAGTGAGCTATCTTCCTGGCCCATCTCCCCAGATCTCTCATCTGTTTCCATGATTATGAGTATTCTTGATGCCCCCTTTCATTGCTGGTGTGTGAGTGGCCATGCTACAGTACGTGTGCTGAGCTCACTTTACCCACTAGAGGCCTCCTCTCTTTCCAACACGTGGATCTCAGTCCATCAGGCTTGGGAGTAGGAGCCATTATCCTCTGAGCCATGGCAATGGCCTAGTTGGCTTTTTGTGACTGGCTTATTTCATATAATATCGTGCTATGTAGGTTTTATCCATGGGTAGCATATGTTAGAATCTCCCATTTTAAGGCTGAGTACTGCTTCACTATCTATATTTCAAATCAATCCACCCATAAATACATTGGACTGCCTTCACCTTTTGGCTGCAGTGAGTAGCACGGAAGTGAAGGGGGCATACACATTCTGCTGAAGTCCCTTTCTGCAGGTCTTTGAGGTACGTACCTAGAGGTGGAATTGCTGGACGGCATAGTATTTGTTTTTAATTTTGGGGAACCACCATGTTCCCAGTCAGCTGCACTATTTTGCATTCTCATCAACCGTGCATGGAGTTCCAATGTCGCCCAGCTGTCTTGAGCACTTCTTATTTCCTGCTTTGTTTTGCTTTTGTGTTATGATAGTAGTTCTCCTAGCTAGTGTGGGATGGCATCCATTCATTCCTAATTGACATTGGACATACCCTGCTAGGTGGGTAGAGAGGAACCTGCCCATGAAGAAAGATGCCAACCAGACATTAGACACAGTCCATGCTTCAGTAGTACAGTTTGTCTCCGGAAGTCAGATCCTATTTGTGCTTCAACGGTCACACATGTCAAGTGCCCCGTGCTAGGCTTCGGGTTGAGCGCTCAGTGTATTTCTTGCCTTCAACCCTTCCAGCATTGGCCTGTGGGGGGATACGAGCACCATCTCCTTTAACAGGGAAGGGAAGTGGGCACTTTAGTGATTTACCAAGTCTCTTCCAGAGTTGTAAGCTTAGCACTTCTTACTCCAAAGCCTGGGTGTTCCTTACTATGCATAGGATGAGATTAACCAGAAGTGGCAGGGTTGGAGGAGCCAGACTGGCCTTCAGAGATAAGGGACAAGCTTCCAGGGCCAGCGCCTGGAAAAGTGATCACCTGGACCATTTTTTACCCCATTATTTGGTGCAAGTGTGTCCAACATGTGGCTCACCAGTCTCAGAAGAGCTAAGAAGGTGGACCATCAGGTCCTGTCATAATTTCAGAAGGTTGGACGCCCCTGATTTGCGTGAGAACTGAATTAATTAGAGGAAGGAATGGAGAATTCCCATGCTTCCTCTTCATCAGTTCCTTTTCTATTTTAAGAGAAAAAAAGGGGCTTGCCATGGGCCAGGATGATTTTAAAGCTGAGGAGACCTTCCTGCCTCTACCTCTGGTGTGCTGAGATTATTGGAGTGGACTAGCGTGGTCGCTTAATAACTCATACATTTAAAATAACCTTTATACTATTTCATTACAATCATTTTATTTAATCTGTAGTTATCGCTAACCTCTCTCCGAATTTGTAAATTAGAAACTCTACCATAGGGATGTATAACTCAGAAAAACAGTAAATGGATGCTGGAAAAACAAGCTGGTTTTCCTCTGTTCTCACCCCACCAGAAACACGGAAGACCTGGTGACCTCAAAAGCCCTGGGGGATTTGTCCTCAGAAGTAAGCAAACAATTCTACGGCAGTGAGCTCCAGCTGCATGTCCTACAACCTAATATAGTCCTGATGCCGTCACCTGGAATTATACCCTAAAAGGAAAAGATGGGAGACAGTAACCAGTGAGAACTGACCGCCACCAGCCGTCTTCTTTCCTTTTTATGTCTTCTGGCTCCTGATAAGCTCCCTTCTCCCTTTTGTTCTTTTAGGCTCCTTGTTTGTGCCTTGCTCAACAAAGCCTTCTCCTGAGGCGAAGGAAACTAGAATATCTTACTTCACAAGTATGCCCCTTTGCCTTAAAGAAAATCTATCCCTACCATGGTGAAGTGAAAAAAAAAACTCCCCCTTCCCACTCTGTGTGATGATGGTGTACTTTCTCTTTTCCCAGATAGCTGCAGGCTCTTACTACCCCAGAGAAGAACCAAAGAGTTCTACAGTCAAACCTGACCCTCTTGGCAACCTCTGTGTTCACCTCCCCGTGGTTCCTCACTGCTAGAAGCAGAAACCCCTCTTCTTTGCCTGTCCTTTTTTCCTACAAATTTACTGTTTGTTTTTTGTTTTGTTTTGTTTTTTTTTTGAAGATGCCAGAGTTTTTAACCCCTCTTTTCATTGAGGTTCTTCTGTGTGGCGTGTGCTGTCCATGTTAAGCTTGTTTAGGTTTCTTTTCATAACTGTCTTTTGTTGTGGGTTGTCCAACTAAGAACACCTATAGAGAAAAATTACCTATCTTCCCGACAGAGTCGTCAAGTTCTGTTTAATTCTTTCTGGAAATACATACATATATATATATATATATATATATATACATACACACACACACACACATATATGTGTGTGTATCTATATATTTGACACACATATATATCTAAAATCCCTATAATTATGCAATAATCTGAATTTTCCTTTGACTTTATGTATAGAAAAGAAATATGTGTTTTTCTTCTTGTAAACATATGAATACCTGAATTTTGCTTTAGCTATACATAGTAAAGAAATACATATTCTCCCTGTGAACATATTAATCTCGGTGTACACATACTTTTCTATGTCTGTGTAATTTTTTTCTCACCCTTTGAGCCATTTTTTTCCTTCTTTGGTCACAGAGGCATTCAGAAATAAGTCATAGCAGCCCTTTTGTTTCCCTGCAGCAGGGTTAGTCTCTGATGGGGCCTGTGCTGGAATTACAGATGAAAAGAGAAGAGGGGCATTTAGTGTACACTTTCCAGGAACGCTTTTCTGGGGAAGAAAATCAGAACCTATCAGGCAAACAGCCCATTAGGTGTGCTTTCTCTCCACATGCCTCTGTAGGCTTGTATGATGAGACGGAGCTGGACGCTGAAGCAGCCATCTTGTGACCACTAGTGACAAACCTAAGGACAGGATGCTGAAAGGCTGTTGAGAAGAGATGTGCATTTGATGAAATCACAGGTATCAGCCCTGAATCAGTCCTGGAGCCATTAACTTTCAGATGTTAAAAAAGATATTAAAAAAGAAAAAAAAAACCTTATTTGCTAGCAGATTTAGCTTCATAGTAAAACTAATACACACCCTGCCCCTCTCTGAAACTCCTGCCTCTTGTGAAGCACCTTCTCGACTGCCAGCACCCTCCATGAGTGCAGGGCATTTACTAGAATTAGGGAGCCTACATGGACACATCACAATCTCCCAGAATACCTTGTTTTTCATTCGGCTCGACCTTGGTGCTATCCACCTGTGTATTGGACAATGCCTGAAACCGTATGTCCCACCAATACAGCATCATACAGAGACATTTCAGGGCCCTAAAAATCCTTGTGTTGTACTGTGGCTATTATGTATCTGTCCCTTGAAATACCTAACAACTATAGATTTTTTGTACTGTCTCCACAGTTTAAGTTTTTTCAGAATGTTCCAGGCTCCGTGTAGTGCCAATAACGCTGAACAACGCTTAAACTGTCTTCTCCATTAGCTTGAGGCAGGGATACAGTCTGTAGTTTCTTTGTGTCAAGTACACAATACCAGCGTGTTGTCAGTTTGGCTGTGGGTGGGGCACCCTGTAATCAGACCCTGCTGTGCAGTGGGGTGATGGGAAGAAAGAACTATAAAGCTGGGATGGAACATACAGCTTTGGCTCTGCAGGTCCAGCCTTCCCATTTCATATACAGAAACAGGTAGCGTGCTTAGTGAAATTACCTGGAGCTAGTGAGAAGGGAATGCAGAACACGCAACAAACTCACTTAGGAGTTTATTGGGGGAGGGTATAGACCTGGTGAAAGTCGGCGTGCAGAGAGGAAGAGAAGAGAGAGAGAGCGAGAGAGCGAGAGAGAGAGCTTGAAGATGGCACATCCAGCTTTTAAAGGCTGCCTAATGAATGACAGAGCTCACGCATGCGTGCAAGGGCTCACGAAGCTACAGCTTATGTAGGTGATGCAACCATGCTGCACGTGGGTCCCACGGGGTCCTTTAAGATTCCCGGGGCCATTAGTCACTTTTTCCTGAGGGCTTCTCCGCGCATGCATGGCCCTGGAACCTGGAAGTGTCAGCCATGTTGTGTGGCTGAATCATTACACTTAGTATGTATCTATCTATCTATCTATCTATCTATCTATCTATCTATCTATCTATCTATCTATCTATCTATCTATCTATCTATCTATCTATCTGTGAAAGTTATAGGCCCTGTCTAGCCAGCTCTCCGTTATATTGTGCTTTCTTAGCTTGGCTATTGGCTCCAACTCATGACCCTTCCAGAACAGTTCCAGGTTCCTGACGTCAATGCTTACAGTAACTTGTGATGTGGGTCCCCTTGGAGGGCCTACTCTATGCCCTGAAGTAGCAGCAACAACACACCCTGTGGGAAGAGCCCGTCCTTGTGTTACGATCATTTGGGAAGGAAACTAGGGGTTCCTGTAGAGGCGTCGTTTGAACAAGATGCGCATGCGCCAGTGCAAAGACACACACAGCAGGCCGACTCTACCATTTCTCCAGGGCGGCTCTGAGTCCAGACGGCTGTACCGGTCTGTAGGGGCAGGTGCCCATATCTCAGCGCCGACTCAGATTTAGTCCTATTATTCTATTAGATACGTTTGTAGGACTACTGGGACAGTTGATCTTAGTGCCCACCTGGTCAATCCTCAGGCTAGATAGTGCTAGGATGCTCTTGTTTTCAGAAGTGATTATCATCGAAATCAGTAGACAGAGGGAAGCAGATTACCATCCGTACTGTGGGGAGGCCTCACCCAGTTTCAGAGCCCTTAAGAGAAAAGAAGCAGGGAGTTTGCCTTGCTGACCGTTCTAGACTTGAGCGGCCTCATTAGCTTTTCTCTGGTCTCCAGCCTGCTGAACCACCCTGCCAACTTGAACTGTTCGACCCTGAGCCAATATCCTATTGATTCTTTCTCTTTGGAGAACCCTAATTAATTTAACGTAAATATTGTAAAGTCCAAAGACATACAGAGCTTGCGCTCACTAAAATTTGGCAGTCAGGTAGATATTTACAGGGCACTTGAGCCCAGTCTTACAGGGACAAGGCTGCAGGAATAACCAATGGGAGGCTTAGCAGGAAACATGATGTACAAGGGCAACCCCTTTTAAAAAGTGTTAGGAATGTATACAGCCCGCCCTTAAAAAGTGCAGGTTTTAAAACCACTTCCCTTTCTTTTCAGTCATCCTTCTGCTGCTATTTGCTCTGCTCACCCTCCCAGGGAGTCTACAAAACAGCAGACTCTCCGAGTTATCCTCAGGAAGACAGCCAAGGAAACAATGACATTCTCTGGGAATTTATGGGCCATCTTGGTCCTGTCCCAGAGCTAATCACTCAGCCAGATGTACAGGAGGTGGGGGTGGGGGTGGGGAGAGCGGCTTTGCAGATGCTCAGAGGCCCAGCTTGAAGCAATGAAAAATTGATGCTACTGGAAAGAGAGAGCCGGGGTGCAGCAGCTGCAGGCAAAACCAGCATCGGAGGGGATGGGGCTGGAGGCAGGGGAGAAGCCTGGCCCTGGCCCTGTGCAGAGGCAGTGTAGGACCTATTTTTTTCTGTCACTATCATGGATGTAGGTTGCACAAGAAAGGACGCCAATCACTTCCCACCTTGTTATGAGCACCTTGCATCAGAGCATCTAATATGCACCGCCATCCATTTCACTGCTGTTTTCTACAGAGAGAACAGTAACTCCCATTATTGGGTCGCTGTGTGAAACGATTTTGTAAGTATAAACACTCATGTGTATTTTAGAAGTTCACATATGTCAACTTTTCGTTTTATGTTTACAGATAAAGTTCAGCCTTAAAAAATACTTTCTTAACGGATAGACTGTTGAAATTTCCTAAATTATACAGTTTAAAACATGACAAGTTGTGACTGTTGACATCATTTTCAGCCAATGGTGGAAGAGCGAGGGAATGTCTGCTTCGGAGTATGTGGAGGTGGGTGCTGGTGCAGAGGTCTCTGTGAGAGGCGTAGCAGGTCTCTTACCCCCAATCCTCAGTCATCAGCTTCCATATCACATATTAAAAATACAGTTGTAATATGTCTTTGGAGCTTGATCTAGGGTAGCGGGAATGAAAGCTTACTGCTCCGTGTTCAGCTCAAAGAATCCAGTTACCATCTTATTCAGAGTTCACAGGCATTCTGTGATGTTCTGGAAACTTCCCAGAACCTGAACGATGAGAATTCTTAGAAGTTGTGGCTTGGGTCAAGGACTATTTCTTTACCACTTCAGGGGCGTTTGGGAATACTTGGGAGATAGTTTTTGGTTACTACTGGGATTGGAGTGGGTGGCACTGGCATCCAGTGGACGGAGACCAAGGACCCTGCCTGCCTACTATCTTATAGCAGGGGCCCCCACAGCAGAGAAGGATCTGAGCCGAAGTGTGTTTGAAATGTAGAAAGAACAAGCATTCCTGTTTAGACATTGGTGCCTTTACTATTTTTCCCATTCTGCTTCATTTCATGAACAAACCAGTGAAAGAGTAATGCAGGGGCATCCTCAGGATCAAGATCTTGCTGGGGTGTGAAGCCTCCTAGGTTCCTCTCTTGATCCCCAAAGAGATTTGTTCAGGGGGATCCTGCAGGCTCACTGCAGGGAGAAACCCACTGGGAGACCTCCTTTTACCTATGCTTAAGGCTCTTGAACTTTGAAGTCTTGAAAGTTAATTTAGAACAAATGGTGAGAGAGACTCCAGCCTTTGTCTGAGAGCTCCCCCAGGTGAAGGGATGTCTTGCTTCATTGAAATTGTCTAGAGTCAGGAATGAAGGGGCCTGCTGGGGTTGTATTAAGAAGACTCATAAATTACGTAGTTTAAAATGTCCTTTCTCTGGACTGAGGATGTAGCTTCGTTGCTAGAGCATCTGTTTAACATGTAGGGAGCCCTGGAATTTGGCCACCAACCAACCAGTCAGCCAACTGGCCAACCGACTGATAACATTTGCACCCAAAATAACTAACCAACTGAGCATCCAATTCATGACATGTGAACACAAAATCGCCTACAAAATGGCAGATCATATGGTTTTATCTGGTTTTAGATGTGTGATTTTGAGCAAGGGGCTCTGTGTGCCTGTTCATCTTTAAAAGTTTCTATGCTGGCTTAAGAAATGCAGAGGATATCTGCAAAGGACCTAGGACCACATCTGACACAGAGTAGGTGACTCAAAAGGACCAGCTTTAAATTTTTTATGTGGGTCTTTTTTTTTTTTTTTT
>NC_022021.1:31723390-31725173 GCF_000317375.1 Microtus ochrogaster | reverse complement strand
ATAGCATAAGTTCGCCCTCTTAAAGAGTTCGCGACTTAAAGGCTTTTAGTGTGTTTACGAAGAAGTGTCATTGTCACCACGGATTCTGGCCCAGTTTTCATCTCTGTGGAAGGAAACGTCACACCGGTAGCAGTGGCTTTGCTTTTGTTTCCGAATGGCTGGCACAGCACCTTTTTAGGTCAGTCAAGCTCAGGAGTTATTGACTTCATCTTATACTACTAAAGAAACGGTTCCTGTTTATTCAACAGCTAGCACGCAGCATGCAGATACAATGCATACTTTCTACCCAATAACAGGCCAAACACAACAGCAGCGATGCTATTGCTGATAACGACGGAGGCTGTACGTTTACAGCGCCAGCAGGATGCCGTGGTAATGTCCCGAGCATGCCGTGGTAATGTCCCGAGCATGCCTGTGGTTTGCCTCTGTAAGAGAACGCGGAAGGAAGATGGGCAAGGACAGCTGTAGTCTCCACGTCCCACCTTCTCACCTGCACCTCTTCCTCCGACCTCCCAAGCATGACAGCTGAGCGCTCTGAATGGGCAGAGACTGAAGCAACCTGAAGCAACATTCAGGAAACTGCCTCGAAGGCTCCCCGAACGGATTAACACTTCGATTTCAGAAACTTTTATAAATAGCATTGTTTTGGTCACACACAAACAAGGGTGAGTCAAAGTGAAAACGGCTTAGTTCTCCTTCTTGGCTAAGAATGCCTGCTTTTCACACCTGCCAGACTGCACAGGGTGTGTCGTCCAGGATGGTGTTTCATGAGGTTCAGTCACAGCCGAAGAAGGAAATGCTTTTTTACCGATTGATTTTTTTTTCCCCTCTAGGAGGAAATTCTGTTATTTTTATCACGCACCCTAGCAATCGCCTTCTCTTGCATTCTGTTTTTTTTCCCTCCCAATTTCATGTCTTTTAATGTTATAGGAGTTATTTTTATTTCAGTATGCGTATGTCTGTGTGTGGATACGTGCGTGTAGGTGCCTGTGGAGGTGAGTGATGTGGGAAGTCCTTCTGTATATGTGGTGCTTTTATTGCTTAAAGAATCTGCTTTGGCCTGTGATAGGACAAAAGAGTAGAGGTAGGTGGGAAAACTAAACTGAATGCTGGGAGAAAGAAGGCAGAGTCGGAGAGAAGCCATGGAGCCCTGCAGGAGACAGATACCGGAACTTTACCGTGGCAAGCCACAGCCACTTGGCAAAACACAGATTAATGGGTTAGTTTAGGATATAAGAGTTAGTCAGAAATATGCTTAAGTTATTGGCCAAACAGTATTACAAATATTATGGGTTCTGTGTGGTTATTTCGAGTCTGGGCAGCCTCCTACAACAGGCCAGAGACAGAATTGGATCTCCTGGGACTGGAATTGCAGTTGGTTATTAATGAGAGGCATAACTTGGGTTCTGGGAACTAAACTCGCACACTTTGAAAGAGCAGCACGTACTCTTAACCACCGAGCAATCTTTACAGCCCCTATCTTTTAAAAACGTGGAGTGCGTGTGGAAGTCGATAATTTGTTCTCCTCTTTCCTTCATGTAACTTCCCTGGACTAAACACAGGTCATCAGCCATGGTGGCAAGGGCTCTTAACACTGAGCCGTCTCAATGGCCCTAATTAAATTAATTAATTAATCTGGATTTTTACCCTAATACACACACACACACATGCACGCACACATGCACGCACACAGCTAGATACTGCATATGGGTGAGAACATGTGGTGTTTGAACTTTTGAATTTGAGTAGTACCTTGCTTAATATTATACTTTCTTTTTTTTTT
>NC_022021.1:31719736-31722475 GCF_000317375.1 Microtus ochrogaster | reverse complement strand
CTTCTCCTTCTTTTTTATGAGTAGAGCTGTTGATGAAATGTCATCATGGAAAATAATCAACTAAATCTTGACATTACCCTGCATGGTTGATGGTTTCAAAATGCTAATTGCTGTCTATACCTGTGGGGATGGTTCTTTGCTCTTGTTTGTGAAATAGCCCAGTTCTAGTTGAACCACCGTGGCTACAGGGGAAGTGTTCTAGCTCTCCTCTTCTTTCTGGCCCTTTTCAGTCCTTCTTTGAAAGAGTGAGCTGCTGTCTGCCGGATAAGGAGCAACAACAGTACTGGCTACAGTTTCTTCCTTTGGACATTGAGATGCATTGTATTGTCATTTCAAGGAACTGCATCTAACAGCTTGTTTACTTAATTCTTGACATTCAGGTTGGTGTAACCCAGGAACAAGGATGTTTATACAGATGTTTTACTAAAGAGCAGAGCTTCATGAAGACTGAGGTACCAGCCTGTCTGTCTGTCTAGGTTCATTGGTCACAGTTAAAACTGCAAAACAGAAAGTGAGAGAAAGTCGATTGCTTTCAAGCAACAGTTACTGAAGATGAAGCACTCAAAATATGATCAAATGGCCTTATAACACTGACCTGGCTGTCCCTTTCTGTGATTGTTGGAGTTGAGCTTCCTATCTAGCTGTGTAGAACTCGCAGGAGCCCAGAGGTGTTGCTGTCCAACTTATTCTATTTGGGTTTATTAGTATAGATGTCACTCACTCAGGTCAGTTGTCCCTGGGCACTGCATTTGCAGGGCTTGTAGCAGATCCAGTCCTTATTTCAACTGGAACCACGGCAATGTTGGCCACTGTTCCTGCTCTGGTCCTTGCTAGGGGCACGATTGGTCAATGCTAGCTTAGAGATGGGTCCCAAGTAAGGAGAGATGAAATTGGGTGGTGTTTTCAATTGGTTCCAGCAACAAAACCGTGGCAACATCGTATGCATGATAAAAGTGAAGGGCTGTGACAATTCTGCAAGTCATACCACATGTAAGTTTCTTCCTGGTGTCTTTTCGAGAGGTTGCATATTTATTCAGACCCTGCGTCCACATTTGCAGTCCTTAAAAAACCCAACTCATTAATGGGGTCAGTTAGGGGTTGTTATAAGCTCATTCTCTTAGCAATGTCTTCATTAACTTGACTGGTCTGATTTCTAGAAGATACTTTAGTGCTTTACAAGTGGTAAATGGCCTCAAAAGCTAAGCATTTCTTGTTACAGGGACACATAAAGATGATGCTTCAAGCCAACTACTTTCTCAAAGAAGAATCCTAAAAAAATTAACCTTGGCCAATGTCAGAACCATTGTGGTACTTGTATGGTCTCCAAGACGGCTCTTGAAGGAGAACGCCCCTTGAGAAGTGAGTTATGGCATTACTAGAAACTGATTACACTATTTTATAGTACATTAAATAATGCAGGCACAGCTCATAAGAGGCATACACTGTTCGTCCCTCACAACGGTACACACGTGTATTTGCAGTTATAAAGTGCATTCTCCTATGAAAAGCGGCACAGTATTTCTAATGAAAGCTGGAGCTAAGAAGAGCTTTAGTACCGAATTCACAAAAGTCACCTTAGGGAAAAAAATGCTCAGCAGTTTGAAATTTAAGTGCTTCCTTAATATGGTTTCCGTTACTCATTGTGTATGACCTTCATAGAACACACGTTTGTAATTATTTGTGTAAGGAGCATTAAACCGTAGGAATGAGAAGTTTTTCACATTGGACTATGAAAGTTACTTTCCAAGAGCACATAAAGAATGAACCTGTAGCAGCTTGCTTGAGAAAATTTTAATAAGTGATTCTTGGGTCTGCCTTCTGGGGGAACAAAGACAGATCTTCCTTTTCCCTTCTTAGCCTCTCAGAACTGTCTCCTTTAGGCTCCAGATGAGGGACTTTGCCTGCAGCTGCTCTCAGAGTGTTGCATGAGCTTTTCCAGGCAAGGTGATCATGAGTTTACCCCAGGTATGGCAAAGGTGGCAGATTCCCCTTACGTCTAGCTGGGTGAACCAATGAGTTAGGTTATGGTTACTAATTGGATGAGGTTGCTTTTTTTTTCTTTTTACAGGAATATGGGGCAACTTCTGTGTGCTTATGCCATTGAAGAAAATGTCTCTCACCTACCCAGTATTCCTCAACTGGGTAAGCATCCTGCGGGAGAAGGGGAAGTTGAAGGGGGGATGGGAGGAGTGAGACCTCTTCCCTCCCATCCCCCAGGGACTGTTAACTGCCTATAAAACCTTTGGTCCCTTCCCCTAAAATGGAACATGGATGTGCTGTCCAGACCCTCTGTTGCTGGTAATCATAGCTTTGAGAGGTTTAAAAGGGCAATGGCCATGTCATGCCCAGAGGACATTGTTTCACAAGACAGAGCAAATGTTACTCTCTTGGTTTCTGATGGCTGCTGACTTTCTGACCTGGAAATCGTCTATCAAACCTGAACCTATGTAACACGAGGTGAACATGTAGCGCTTGCCGGTGTCTTCCTCCTCTGTCTCCATTGTAATTTTCCAGTGTCTCAGCAGATGAGACAGAGCAAGTGCGGTGATTTCACTAAGAACGTCCCCTGTTGGTGGCACTATTTGTGGAGGCGTAAGAGATTCAGCCTTTTGGAGGAAATACGTCATTGGGGACAGGCTTCATGCCATTTTCAGTTCGCCCTCCCTGTTTCATGCTGTTTAGGAGATGGATTCTCATTTTCTTGCTCTGGCTGTCTAATTATCATCCAAGGGTCTGTCT
>NC_022021.1:31714713-31719636 GCF_000317375.1 Microtus ochrogaster | reverse complement strand
TCCCAGAGGCTGGCCTCGAACTCCCAGAGATCCGCCTGCCTCTGCCTCCCGAGTGCTGGGATTAAAGGCGTGCGCCACCACCGCCTGGCCCAAGGGTCTTTCTTTTAATATCACTCCACTGGCAGTTAGGACTTCAAGGAATGAATGAGAGGGGATAAACACTGACTGTGAGTTGCGCCTTCTTTCTTCCCAGCTCCTTAGAATGTCTGCATTGGAGAACAGCCCTTCCATTTGTTTTTCCTTCTGTATGATCCAGACGAGCCCATCCTAGGTGTCTCCAGACATCCTTTAACATACAGATGACCCTGTTGGTGCCTACCATCCCTTGTACTCTGACCTTCAGCACCAGTCTTCCTAGGGGTCTCCAAGGTTTTCCGGAGGGATTTGTACTCTTCCAGTCCCTCTGGGCTGAGATCTGCCTTCGTGATTTAGTCTGGAAGTGGAACCGCAGGCTGCTGAACTACCTCATCTACGTACATTGGACTCCCAGAACACGAGCTGTTCTTCTTCCTTTAGTTCTCTCTGTGCATTGCTGGTATGACTTCTTTGCTACAAATCTAAACTCTCAAGAATTGTGACTTCCTTGAGTTTTCTACGACCGTCATTGACAATTACTAGTTTAGTTAGTGTAAGAAACTTGTTCTTAGCTAATTTTGGGTCAAACTCATGACTCTTCCTTCTCCTAAATCCTCTGTAGAAGTGGGAGTAAAGTGACATTGGTGTGGGATTCTCCTCTGTATGCTGTGAATGCCATTGGTTAACAAAAAAGCTGTTTGGGCCTGTGATAGGGTAGAACAGAGCTAGGAGGGGAAAACTAAACTGAATGCTGGGACAAAGAAGGGCAGAGTCAGAGAGAAGTCATGTTGCCCTGCTGGTAAGCCACAGCCTCGTGGAGATACACAAATTACTAGAAATGGTGTTTAAATTAAGATGTTAGAGTTAGGTAATAAAATGTTAGAGCTAATGGGCCAATCAGTGATTTAATTAATACAGTTTCTGTGTGGTTATTTTGGTTCTGGGTGTCCGAGGAAACAAACAGGCGGCCTCCTGCTACATGCCATGATGTCAGAGCATCAGGTGAGAGCCTGAGATCTGATGCATTGCCCCATATGCCTGTGTTGCTCTTAAGAGTGTGCATTGCCTGGTTCCTGTCCTTTTCTTCACACTGGCACTTATTGAGGTGCCTTTATTCTGCCCAGTCTATGCAGGTCATGGTTGGTGAGTTCTTGTTTAAACTGTAAGGACTTCTTTGCATTTGATGGCAAGGTTCTTGGACTCCATAAAGCTGCCTCAGTTCTTCCGTTCTTCCATCCCACAGAGACCCTTTTTCCTTTCTTTCTTTCCTTCTTCTTTTGCTTCTTCCTTCCTTCCTTCCTTTCTCTTTCTTTCCTTCCTTCCTTCCTTCCTTCTTTCCTTCCTTCCTTCCTTCTTTCCTTCCTTCCTTCCTTCTTTCCTTCCTTCCTTCCTTCCTTCTTTCCTTCCTTCCTTCCTTCCTTCCTTTCTTTTTTTTTTGGTGACAGGGTTTCTCTATGTAATAGCCCAAGCTTTCCTGGAACTAACTCTGTAGACCAGGATGGCCTCAAACTCATAAACTCAAACTCAAACTGCCTGTGTCTGCAAGTGTTCCTACAGTTCTGCTGAACGGGTTCCCCATAAGTTGTACCCCATTAGTTGTACACTTGTGGGTCTAAGGATCTGTCATCTGTACATTTACTGTATAATACTTGTGGCTCCAACACTGGTTAAGCATATTTTATTTAAATTTATAATTTATGTCTGAAATCCTAAAAGTTCAATGGCCCAAAGACAACATCTTACTCAGTGCTCTACTGTAACATGCTCACACAGTGGGGGTGGGGAGGGTACGGGTCAGAAAGCAGGGGCCAAGAGGAATGCTGCTGGATCCTGTCAGCTAGAGCAGCCTCACCGTTACTGTGGTGAGGGTCTGGGTCAGGTGTGTCTAGGTTCTTAGCCTCTTATTCAAGCATCGGAATAAAAATAAACACAGGTTGCGAAGCAGCAAAGAAACTGCATCCAAAACTGAAGTGATAGGACAACTCAGACAGAAATACCCTGTAAGAGTGACAGCAGACCACATGCATGGGGACATTCATGATTGGGGTTCAAAGGAAAGGGAAGTGTGGTTACTAGGCATCATTGGGGTGGTTTTCTATTTTGATTGACAGTTTCAGGTTGTATACCCTTTACTGAGTATGTTCCTACCTGGAATGTTTCTGATTTTAATTGCATGCTCAATTATGAATCTGTATAAGATGGTGAGTAGAGGAGTTCCTCTAAAAGGTCCCTTCGATGACAGTTTTCCTCATTGCACATAAACTCAAACCAGTTCAAACCGGATCAGCTCCCTTACCTACATAAGAGGAGCACAGCTGAAGAGAACATGCACAAGTTTAATAGCTGGTAAGGAGAAGAAAAGTATTTCATTGCTCAGAGTAGAGTATGCATGCTAAATGACATAGTCTTTCTTGAAGATTTATTATTTGTGTGCCTGTGTCTCACCCACGTGTATGTGTACCCTGTGTATGCAGTGTGCACGGAGGCCAAAAGACGGCATCAGAGCTCCTGTAGTCACCATATGGGTGCTGGGAGTCCTGAACCTGGGTCCTCTAGAAGAGCAGTCAGTGCTTTTAACTGCTGAGTGGTCTCTGCAGCCCACAGGTGGGAGTCTAAATTAGGTTAATGGAGATGTGCATGTTCATAGGGCATTAAGAAAGAGACTTAAGCTGTCGTATGTGTTATTAAAAGTGTGTGCATATTCCCAGCCAAGTGGAGCCCCAGGATGCTATGCTCTTCCTTATGCGTACTTACCTCTACTCATGTGAAACAAGAATCTCAATTTATGCCACAGAAAAAGAATCTCAGGACAAATGAATATGAAACAAACTTATACTAATAAAAGGTGGACTTGGCGAGATGGTTCAGGAGTTAAGAGTGTTTTCTATTCTTGCAGAGGACCCAAGTTCAGTTCCCAGAACCCATGGTGGGCAGCCCACAACTGAAAGCTACCTGTAATTCCATCCCCAGGGAATCTGATTCCTTTGGCCTCCACAGCCACCTGCACACATCTGCACACACATTCCTACCCACCCAGTTAAAAACAAAATAAAGTAAAAGGTTTTAGGAGCTGGAGAGATGGCCTAGTGGTGAAGAACACTGACTGCTCTTCTGGAGGACCCAGGTTTGATTCCCAGCACTCACAAGTGTTTGTAATTCCAGTTCCAGGGGAGTACAGTGCAATCTTTCTGGCCTGGAGTGGTTTTAAACTCATGGCAGCCCTCCTGCTTCAACTTCCTAAGTGATGGGATTACACACATTTACCATCGAACTCAGAAATTTTAAGCATGCTCACATTAGCTGTATACATGATTTAGGTGGATTTTGAAGTTGCATTTCTTTAAAGATTTTTATTTATTTTATTTTATTTACTTTTTAATTATTGGTGTTTTGCCTGCATGTATGTCTGTGAAGGTGTCAGATGCCTTGGAAGTGGAGCGGTTGTGAGCTGCCATGTGGGAACTGGAATTGAATCCGGGTCCTCTGGAAGAGTGGCCAGTGCTCTTAATTATTGAGTCGTTTCTCCAGCCACGAAGTTACATTTTTTCTTTTTCTTTTTCTTTTGAGACAGGGTTTCTTTGTAGCTTTGGAGCCTGTCCTGGAACTAGCTCTTGTAGACCAGGCTGGCCTCGAACTCAGAACTCAAAGAGATCTGCCTGCCTCTGCCTCCCGAGTGCTGGGATTAAAGGTGTGTGCCACCACCGCCCAGCGAAGTTACATTTTTCAAAGGATTTAAAATATTAAGGGCTGCAGAGATGTTTCAGAGGTTACAGGCATGTGCTACTTTTGCAAAAGAGTAGAGTTTGATTCTCAGCACCTACAGTGGGTGGCTACAACCACCTGTAACTCCAGGTCGACATGGAACTCTATGCCTCTGACCTCATCAGGCACCATCAAGTTAGTGTTGATTTTTGTGCGTGTTGTGTATTTATGTGTGGGTATACACATGTGTGCATGCATAAGAGCTGGGGGTTGATTTTGGATGTCTTCCTCTACTGCTATCCATCCTAGTTTTTAGACAGGCTCTTTTGGTGAACACGCAGCTCTCATTCAGCCAGTCTGGTTGGCCATGGCACCAGGGACCCTCCTGTCTACCCCCCACATTTTCCTCCAGTGCTGTGTTTCAGACGAGAGCTGCCACACCCAGCTCGTAGGTGCAGGGCATCCCAATCAAGGTTCTCATGCCTTCACAGTGAACATTGTACCCCGGAGCTATCTCCCCAGCCCTGTAGGGCTCATTTTTATTACGACCAGATGCTAGATTCAGTTTGGATTTTTGTTGCATTTTAGTTTTCAGGACAAGTCAAGCTGTCCTGAAGAGCAGAGACAGATGCTTGCACAAGACAATGACTCAGTCTCCTCCGCTCTCTGCCGTTCACTCCCTTAACATATACTGTTCTATTCCATCCCCGCAGCTCCCCTTATAGTATAGCATTCTTCTTCCGTGGGGAGGAGTGGGTGGGAGTTACAGGACTGCAGTAACTCCCTATGTAGAAGATTCCAGCGCTCCCCCAAATTTTCATCTACCGCCCTTCCCTTGCCTTCTCTGACACCTCTGGTCTGCAACAGGGCTTCTCTTCCGGGTTGTTTTCCTTCCCTTTGTTCTTCTGCACCTCTTGGATCCCTTTGACATCCCCCCTTTTGCCCCACATTCTAAATCTTAAAATTGTGAAGAGTTTGATTTACAGAATCCAAAATGATGACCTTTATCATCTCTTCTCCCCTTTGGTCTTTAGTTGTCAGCTGCTGTAAAGTTGACTTGAAAGGCAATTTCACCCAGATCGGGCTGGCCTTGAGGGAGCCATCACAGTCTCACAGTCTCTACAGTTGCTGCAATTGTCTTTGTGC
>NC_022021.1:31712517-31714613 GCF_000317375.1 Microtus ochrogaster | reverse complement strand
GAGATAATCCCTGGTCTGTTTTCTGTCTGTGTCTCTAGTCAGGGTGTGGCTAATCTCCTGGTCGCCTGTTGGTGACTGATTATACCATCCTGAGCCTTCTGTACTGGTTGTTAGTAAGATGCAGCTCTTCCCAGGCCATCTGCACCTTGTGGATGGGGTGGAACCTATTTTTATACCCCAGGCTTGATGTCTTGGGTGTGGTGGGCACTGAATGACTGAAGAAATCACAGGAAAGCCTGGCAGAGGTGGAGTTTGCACAGAGAAGCCTGTGCCTCCTCCTCCAACATGGCATCCATCACATTTCCCAGGGTAATACAGTGTTATAGAGTCTGGAGACACACAAATACGTTTCGGTTGTCACTCAGCTCACTCAGCCTATACAGCGTGTGCTGGCCTGATCATTCCTATTCCTCTTGGTCTGCAGGGGAAATACCATGTGCAGGGTGGAGAGAGCTGTAGACTGGCCTTGAAACCCTGTCTCGAAAAACCAAAACCAACCAACCAACCAAACAAACAAACAAAAAAAAAACAATTTAAATACAGGCACAAATTTTAAGTGAAACTTTGTATCTGTGAATTCCAGTCCGGATGAAGGTATTTCAGTACCAGGCAGATCCCTCCTCACTGCCCACAGCGATCTTCTCCAGGGCAACCTATGTGTATGTTTGCCTATGTTTAGAGCTTCGTAGACAAGGAACTCTCCCTTGTTCTGTTTATCTGACATTGTTGCTCTAGCTGGGCACTGCACTGGGCACTTCCTCACCCTTAGTAGGTAGTCTGAGTCAATACAGGGCTTGAATCATGTATTAACTTTGTAGCTGTGTAACAGGAGACAATGTTACAACTTTGGAGTATTAGGATAATCAGTGTCCGTAAAATGCTTCATGGTAAACCTTTGTGATAAACAGCTCCATATTCATTGCCGGCTACAATGAATTCGATGGCAGGAAACCATCAAATACACATCTTTAACAACCTGCTTGTGGAATGGATTTCATCTGTTACTCTGTATCCGTGTGCAGACAATGGAAAGGCTCCCAGATTCGGTCTCCAGTACTTAGCTCCTGTTATTCTAGGCTGGTGGTGAGGCAGGGCATCAAGTCCAGGGAACCTGTGTGGGAGAAAGTTTCTGGGAGTGAAAGGGAATACAGGACAGGGCCAGGGTAAGATGGAGCCTCCCCTCCCCCAGGATACACCCTGGCTCCCCCAACCAGGCTTTACTTACTTTTTGCCGCCTCACAATAAGGTTGTCAAATTATGACTATATCAGAGTATTAATTCACTGATCAGGGCAGAGCCCCAAGAATCCAACCTTCTGAAAAGGCCATCAGCTGACAACCAAGGTCCCCAGCACTTGAGCCCACAGAGGGCATTTGATAGTCAAACCACAACGACTTTGTATACCCCCAGAACTTCATTTTAGGAATAAAGTTGCATGGCACGTGAGATCTGCAAGATTTCTGGGACCTTCTGGGATTAAATCCTGAGCCTCGAGGGCTGGCTTTCTCTGGATTTTAGCTGCCTGAGTCATGGGTTAAAGGTGGAACAGAAAGATTCTTTGTGGGCAAATGGATCAACAAGTTGATCTTAATCAACATAGCTCCTTCATTTCAGTACAGCGTTTATTTAGCAATCACGAAGCTTCCTCATTCATGTTTCATTTGTACCTCACTATCTTTCAGGTCAGGCCCAATCTCTATGGCATCTCACTGTGGCGCCATCTCCCTTTTTTAGGCGCATCCATTTCAGGATCGGCGGCTGTCCCTTTAAGGCCCTGGAAAGGGCCGGCTGCCGGAGAGGCCCCGCCCCGTCACGTGTCCTCTGTGCCATTGGGCGGAGCCAGAGCCTCTAGGTTGCCGTCACTTCCGGCTCTCTGTCAGTCCGGAGCGAGCGAGGGAGCGAGCTAGAGGCTGTTGGACGGCAGGAGCGGAGCGTGAGTGCGCGGGACCCCAGGCCCTTTCCTCGAGGCCGCTGTCTGGCCGATCTTTTTCTCCGCCGCGCTGCAGCGGAGCTTTCACTCCCCGTGCCCGCCCCTGCTGCGAGAAACGGCAGCCTTAAAGGCCTCCGCTCTTCCCCGCGCCCCCGCGCCCCGGGCC
>NC_022021.1:31708938-31712383 GCF_000317375.1 Microtus ochrogaster | reverse complement strand
TGTGGCGGGACACCGGGCGGAGGCGCGCGGACCACCGGCTCTGGAAGGCCTCGGGGACGGTGGCCCCGGGCGCCGGGGTGAAGGGCGGGGGGCGCGCCTCGGCGCACAAGGCCGGCCTCCGGAGCCGCGAGGATAAGATGGCGCTGGCGCAAGGCCCTCCTCGCCCGCACGCTCTCGGCGCCCCACGCCCCCTTCTTCAGGCCGGTTGGAGCCCCAGCCCTCGCCGCGGGGCCTAGAGGAGCTTCCGGGCCGCGACCCCCACGCGCCCCGCGCCATCCCACTCTCGAGTGCCCTGCCCCCTGCGATGGTGTCACCCTCTCCCCCCCAAGTCACGGAATGATTCGTGTAAACGCTACAGTCTCCCCTTTAGCTATCATTTGCTCGGATCACGAAGCCCCCCGACCCCCAAGGAAACCAACCCAGTAAAGCTTCATGAAAGTTAAAAGTCAAAGTTTAAGGGAAGGGCTGGCTTTCGTTCCCATTACACTGTTTTCTTACTGGGTAGATTTAGGTTAGATAATGACGTGGTTCTTTGAAACAGTTTTAGTTCCCTAGACAGCTTTTCGTAATGGCAGATAAATAAGGCTGGCAGTTTACATGAAAAAATGTGTATGTTCACGTTAATAATCTTTTCAAAACAGGTTTTTGGGTAGTTGCGTGGACAACTACCTTGGGAAACTAAACTAACTTGATTTTGGCGACTAGGTTGTGAAATGGAGCAGCCAGAGGAAAAGCGAACGAAACTGGTTATGCGTCTTGCTGTTGCCTCCAGTGTTTCCTCTTACTGGGCCAGTTGTGTTTAGTATGGTCGTGCTGACTTGATTTGAGCGTTTTGGATTTAATGGTCAGGATTTGGATAGCACACTTTGGCCTTGATCTTCTGTTTTGGAACATTGAATGCCAGTTTGCTTTAGAGAGCTGGGTTACAGGTTTTTACATTGAATGCCAGTTTAGAGAGCTGGGTTACAATTTTTTGACGTGGGAGGGGAAATCTGAAGTCTTTCTTTTCAGAGAGTGTTGTGTTATTAGGCCCTTCAATCCATACATACTTTGGTAATTAGCTTTTTGCCACCTGGTAAAGAATCTTGAAAAGGAATTAGGACATGCCTTAGGATTCCTTGAAAATTGGGTTAGACTTAAGATAGTCTGCCCTTTGTTTTATGCTTGGGCGTTAAGTAAACAGAAAGCGCTGGTCTGTGTGCCTCTCTGGTGGTTTTGCTCTGCACATAGAACCCTCAAATTTTACTTATTTACAAAAGTAGAAAAAGCAGTGCAAAATGCTGTCAACTGTGTGTAACATTATGAACTCTGATGGTGCAGGCGTCAAGGTGAAAGTTAGTGTCTATAAATCAGGTAAGAGATGATTAATAATGGCGAAATTAATTAGGTATCACACTTTGATAGACATGCTGTTTTTCTTATGTTGAAGCTGGTCTTCTATCTAATTCTACATTAGTTCTTACCCTAGCATGAGTGGAATTGCTTACTTACATTTCTTTTGATTTTAAAGTAATTGTTGTCAGCTGCTTTCTTGCAGTCTACCCATAAACTTTATAACCCCTCCAAAATCTGTTCTTGAAAAGACTTGGAGAAAGAGGTGAAGGAATGTGCACATGGCTTTTATTTCTTTGTCCTGAGTTCAGAGTATTTGGCTGTGTTTGTTATTTGCAGTTTAGACATGGGTCGAGTGTGTAATGACTCTAGTACCACAAAATGGCAGAATGAGCCATGGAACTTTTTTTTTTTTGACTGGAAGAGAGCTAAGATGAAGGTAATAGAGCACGTGTAAATTATTCATGTAATGTATTTTTCTTTCAGAATGCCTAAATCAAAGGAACTTGTTTCTTCAAGCTCTTCAGGCAGTGATTCTGACAGTGAGGTTGAAAAAAAGGTAAATTTTACTGTACCAAGTAGTTTTATTGTACCAAATTTGTAGTACATTAATTCCTCTATAATGCTGGCATCCAGTTTGGAAGTGAAAAACTAGTTAGTCTTTTTAGATATGTTTTGCTACATATTCTTGACTACCTCCAACCACCTCAGATTTCCCTGAGTTCTGGATTGTGCTACCAATGCTGGGTTCAGAATGTAAGAGAATCTGCAAGGGAATTTTTGTAAAGGTAGATGGCAAATGGGCTGCTTGAGTGGAGTATGAGCTTCTAAACTCATTTGTAGGCCTTAACCAGGCATTAGAGGTTGTCTTTGGCTGTTCTTGCCGTCCTAGTACATCCAAGGCAAGTGCTCACAACTCAGCTATGTTCTTACCCCACTCTTTACTTTTTATTTAAGACAGGGTCTCAATAAGTTCTCGGAACTGACCTTGGACTCATTCTGTATGCCTTAATCTCATGAGTAGCTGTGAGTATAGGCCCAGCTCAGACAAGTCTTCTATTGAGCACCTTTTTTTTTTTTTTTGGTTTTTCGAGACAGGGTTTCTCTGTGGTTTTGGAGCCTGTCCTGGAACTAGCTCTGTAGACCAGGCTGGTCTCGAACTTACAGAGATCCGCCTGCCTCTGCCTCCCCAGTGCTGGGATTAAAGGCGTGCGCCACCACCGCCCGGCTCTATTGAGCACCTTTAGTAACCTAAAGTCACAGGAATGTTTTTTTAGACTCTAGAGCACTAGAATTTTAATAAGGTTGAAGACACTACTTTACCATTCAAAAATCTGCTTAGTCTAGGCTGTTGAGGTGGCTCAGTGGGTAAAGAAAGGCCCTTGCCACCAAACCTGACAACCTGAGCTTGGTCCCTGTTTATCTACAACTATACCAATAGAATCAGCTATGCCAAGTTTGCCCTCTGACCTCATATACCACATACAAGCATCACAAGTTTTGTACACACAAAATAATAGTAATAAATAAAATTTCCAAAAATCTGCCTAATGTATAGATAGTAAGTCATCACTATTGGGCTGCATGACCAGTTTTGAATGAAAACATTTTTGATGGCTTTCTCAGTCATTGCTCCCCCCTTATTACTGAGTTTTAGTACATTTTAAGTTTGAAAGATAATTGCTTTTAGTAAAGTCATCCAGCTCAGCAAACACAAAATTATCTATTTTGTCAGAATAAGCTTTTTCTGCATTAGGTGACAGCAGTTTTGTCAGTTTCATTCCACTTAATTGATCACATCAGTGAAGTGTAACGGAGCAGCCCATCTTGTGGTCAAGACTTCCTTCCACACATCTGTATCTTGATAGAAATTTATATCTGGGTAAACGTTCATATCCTGGAAATCGAACAAATCACATTCGTCCTTATTTGTTTACTTGTTTTGTAGAAAAAGTAATTAGTAAATAATTAGTAGACTTATAGTTTGCAAATGTTTAAAAGCAGCAAGCAGGGATGGTGATGTAGTTCAGTTTTGGTAGATTGCTGGTCTACCACTCAGGAAGCCCTAGGTTTGATCCCCCAGCACTGTGGAGATGGAAGCAGGAGAATCAGA
>NC_022021.1:31705244-31707682 GCF_000317375.1 Microtus ochrogaster | reverse complement strand
TGTGGTATTCAAAAATTGTAGGCTACTTTCCAAGAAGTATTGTATAGATTCTGGTCCACAAAATCAATGTTCTAATATCTGACGTATCTTTGGAGATTCTGAGAAGAGTTTAGAGACACAATTATTAGTTGTAATTGCAGACTAGAGTCATGTATTTTTTTCATGTATGTATTTCTTTTAATGAATCAAGAAATTTTTTGGTTTTTTTTAACTCTTTAAAAGTAATGAAGTCTTTTGAACTTGACATGTGTGTGTTCTTACCTTTTCTTTCAAGTTAAAGAGGAAAAAGCAAGTGGTTTCAGAAAAGCCTGTGAAGAAGCAAAAGCCTGGTGAGACTTCTAGAGCGTTGGCATCTTCCAAGCAGAGTAGCAGCAGCAGAGATGATAACATGTTTCAGGTAAAGTGGGATTGTATTTAGAGGAAACAGCTTTGCGTGAGCTGAAGAACATTGTAGTCTCTGTGTTGTAATCCTCTTGACTAATAATGATTATTTTTATTTTTAAAAAGTTTTATTTATTTATTTTATGTATTTGAGTGCTCTGTTGACTTTTTGCCAGAAGAGGGCATCAGATCCCACATAGATGGTCGTGAGCCACCATGTGGTTGCTGGGAGTTGAACTCCAAACTTCTGGAAGAAGTAGCCAGTGCTCTTAACCACTGAGCCATCTCTCCAGTCCCAAACTAATGATTATTAACAAGCAAGTAGGAAATGAAGGCAAATTGTTCAGTTCTGGGCTATTGGTAAAGTCTAGAAGTCTTTAGTTTTGCTATATTTAAATAGTGCAAACCTAAATATTATAGAAATCCAAAAGAAGATTTAGAAGTGCACATTTGGGAAGCAGATTTGAGTAGCTCTGAGTATTTGTCTCAAAAGTATAAGTTTGATAGTATTTGAGAGAAATGGCCTAACTTATACTTCATAAGAAACAGAAGCCTGGGGAACAACTTACATGTAAAGTGCTTGAGTAGCATGTTTAGGCCTTGAGTAGGAGTGTCAGCTGGAAAAAGAAAAGGAAAATGAGTTGAATGAAGAGAGATTTGAAACCACAGAAAGACCTTGTGTGACATCTTAAGTTTACTAGGTGTTTTTAGCAACTCAGCATTTGCTTCACTGTTTAAGAATTATTTGTGAGATGAGACTTTGTGAGGAAATGATACTGTGAGATTGCTAAGGTAATTTCCAGAGGACAGACCCATGAGTGAAGAGGTAGAACTGACAGTGAATGTGTTCACTTGAGGTCTTCTGGAGCACCTGGAAGGCCTAACTGGGAGTTACTCTTGTTGGAGTCTGCACATGCTTGACAAAATAGCCACCACCAAAGAAAGTGTAAACCAAAGAGAGGAGGTGGGTGACAGTGTCTGAGTAGTTTTCAGATGGTTGATGAGAGAAGAATGAGAATGCAAGATGAGATCAAATGATGAAAGAAAACTGGAAGTTAGTGGAAGCAAGAAAAAGACAAAATGTAGAATTACTGAGTTACAGGTTTAAATTTCCTGTCTTCTGTGTAATTAGAGGCAAAGTATATTAATTTGATCGAAAACATAGGTGCAGGTATGTGATGAGGAATTAAAAAGAGACTATTACTGCTTTGAGTGGATAATAAATTGTATGCTTACTGTGTTCTGTATTTCATTCAGGCTTTTCCAGGTTCTGGTAAGCAGCATGGAATGTGGTCTGTAACTTCATGGAGTTTAAGGGGACCATAATTACACACACATGCATAGTGAACATTACAATAAATCCTGAGAAGTAGTGGTCAGATTGTTTGAGAGAGTGAGTGTGAAAATCTCATTAAAAAGAAGTGTCATCTAAATCTTAAGATGTGGATGTTAAGTCAGCTATGCAAAGTGTATGGACTAAGGAAGCGTCTTCAGAGAGGAAATTGAGTTACTATCTTGAAGTGGGACAGGCTTGGATTGTGTATTATAGAGCCTTTGTAGTGGAAGCCTGGAAAGTCTAGCTGAGTACCAGCTATTGGTGAAGGGAATAAAAGGCAGATCTTACAGGGCCGTGTGAGTTTTACTATTAAAAGACCTATTAAAAATGGATTTTTTTTTTTTTTTTTTTTCCTTTGGGCTGGAGGGGGTGTTAGAGATGGTAGCACATTTAAGACTATTTTAACATCAAACATGGTCTGGAACTCACTGTATAGAATAGGCTTAGTTTGCAATCCTGCCTCCTTCAGGTGCTGAGATTATAGACATAGCTACTGTGTCCCGTTCATTTCTATTCTTTTAACTTGGTTTGGACTTTACAGGACCTCATATTTATATGGTGGCTGGGAACTTGCTATTGTAGCTGAGTGAGGCTTTGAATTTGTTATTCTGTGAAGTGGGAGTGTCATATATCAATCTGTTGATTTCATTGGTTAAGTAATAAACAAACTGCTTGGCCTCATAGTTTAGAACATAGGTGGGTGGAGTAAACAGAACAGAAT
>NC_022021.1:31688415-31704749 GCF_000317375.1 Microtus ochrogaster | reverse complement strand
ATTTTCTCACTAAGGAAAAATCATGTTGGTTTTTAAATCCTCATGTGGAAAGGTTCTTGTGAATCCTAGGGTCTAAGGACATTCAACAGGTGATCTTTTGAAAGTGTATCTAGGAGGAGCCATGGTTTTTATTTTCACATTGGTTTTCAGACGATTGCTTAGTACTAGAGAAGGCCTGCATTTTTATTAGTAATAGTGGCTTGATTATTGCATTAGGAAGATAGATAAAGGATGGGCTTTTTGAAATAGTAGACAGTAAGCCCACTGTGTTTTGTTGGTTTTTATTTTGTTAAATGGCTTTATATTTTCTGTATTTTTTGTTTTTATCAAGAAAGTACATATATCCCTACAGATAAGTAATTATTTTATTATAAAGATTGCTTCTTAATACTGTGTTGTGTACTAAAATGCCCTTTCTTAGGATTATTTTATTATTTGTTTTTCCATTTACTTTGGGTGAACAGTTTTTGAGTCTTGGGCTACTAGGAACAAAGGTTTTGTGAATATTCTTAGAGTACAAGTCTTTATGTATTCTTTATTGTGGGTAAAAACAATATTTGCTAAATATATATATATACACATTTATGTATATGTGTGTGTATATATATATGTATATATATGATTTGACCTTATACAAAACCAAACTATCTTCCAAGTAAGTTGTATTATTTTACTCTATCATTGGCAGTATAAGATCACAGTTGCTGCATATCTTCTGTGTTTTTAGTCTTTTCCTTTTTATTCAGTTTAGTATTGGGAATTCAAAGTGATTTTATTATGCATTGATTTTTATATATATTTTTAGTCATATTCTTTGGCTATTTTTACATTCTTTTAGGATGAACTTTTGGGTTGCTTTTACTTAACTGTTACTAGTGCAGTTAAGGATATGGATGTGCAAATATCTTTTGGGAGACCCTACTTCCAGTCTTTTGGATGTATGATTATCTACCTCTTCAAGTTTCAGTTAGTGATAGAGCACATTTACAATAAGGGTCCTATAGGATTGGTACCATAGTATGTAAGCTGTCTCACTAAGTACTTATTGATGTTCGCACAGGAGACTGCATTTCTCAGAATATACCCAGTCTGTTAAATAGTTCTTGAGAGTTATATACCCCAAAGTGGCCTTTTTGGAACATGTCATGTCTGTTTTTGTCACAGGGCATCTGTTCTATTTACTTTAGCAGGTGTGATATTTTATTAGTAATTTCCATAAATTTAAAAGTGAGGCTGAAGGGAGAGAGCTCAGTAGGTGGAAGTACTTGTGCAGCTTGAGGATCTGAGTTTGAGTCCTCAGCAGCCACATCAGGTATTTGGATTTGGTTGTAGAGGCCTATATTGCCAGCACTGAGAGAGGCAGATCCTGAGTACTCTGTGGCCAGCCAACTTACCTTAACAGTGAGCTTCTAGGCAAGGCAAAGAATGAGAAAGACGCCTGAAAGTCATTGTTAGGATGTCATATGTGGACAAATGTGCATGTTATTCCCCCATGTGGAAATTGGAGATTTGCTTTGTTCCCTTACGTCTTTCTAAGCAGTGATTTTCCCTTGGTTACAGTTGAGTACTTACTCTCAGGATTATAAGTGCCATTATCCTGCAGCAAGTTGTGAATTGCTCTCTTTATGAGTTTCTTTTCCCTTTTGCTAGATTGGGAAGATGAGATACGTCAGTGTTCGGGACTTTAAAGGAAAAATTCTAATTGATATTAGAGAATATTGGATGGACTCAGAAGGTGAAATGAAACCAGGGAGAAAAGGTAAAGTTTTTATTTCTTTAGTTTGATGTTAGTGTTGACTGCATGCAGGGTGAAGACAGGTCAATAATTGGCATTACTCAGTTGATCCTTTTAAAATGAAATGTAATGAATCCTAATTTCACTTTAAATTGATTGTTAACTTACTTTCTTTTTGATTTTACATCATTTCTGAGGCATATTAGTTATTACTTGGGAAATTTAAACGAGAAACAGAAAAATCCTGTGTTTAGTGTTTCCCTTTGGATTTAGCTCCAACAGGCTCTTCTTGAGGACAGAATTCTTCAAGTAGGTCTCTGTCCATTTACTGTAGGTGATTTGCCCAGTCGCAAGCCTCTTAGCATGTAGAAACATTTTATTCTGTCACCAAGCAGCTAGAAAACTTTGGTTGAGCCAACTTGTATTAAGTTACTTTTCTTGTGATAAAATATGGGACAAAAGCAAGACGAGGGAGAAAGGGTTTATTTTGGCTCAGTTTGAAGGCACATGGCAGCTGTCACATGGGGCCCCGTCAGGAAGTGGAGAGATGAGGGCCTGCTGCTTGGTCTCTCGCTTTTATCAAGCCTGGGGCCTTAGGTGGGATGGTGTCACCCACATTTAGGGGGTTCTCTTCCTTCAGTTAACCTGCCTGTCTGCAAACACCCTCCACGACACACCCAGCCGCGTGCTCATGATGGTTCTGTCAGGTTGATAGTCCAAGTTAACTTGTCACTCCTGTGCTAGGGAGCAACACTAGTGAGACCTGTTGGCAAATGCATGCACACAGAAGTAGAAGAAAACTAGTTGGGAAGAGGAAGGTAATCAAGAAGAGTAGGAAAGGGGGTGCTAGAGAGGAGTGGGCGGTGAACACAATCAAAATACATGATTTACATGTACGGAAATGTCATAGTGAGACTTTTTGTATATTAGTATTCTAATAAACTTCTGTAAAAGATTAACCACTACACAACCTAAATTTGTGTAGTTAAGTGCTCTAGTTGATCTTGGGCCAGTAAGGTGTGGTATCTTAGCAGGTAAAAAAAGGCTCTTGTGCCAAGCCTGATGATCCCCAGGGTTCCCCAGGGCCCAAGAGGTAGAAAGGAGACAGTGGATACTACCTGTGCTGCTGTAAACTGTTGGACAGGGGGGCCACACATGTGCACATGTGTGTACCCATGAAATAAGTGACTATTCTGCATGTGGTCAAAGGTGGCAGATAGCATTTACTTCACACTTCCTCTTTATATTTGCTGTTTAATTCCTGTCTGTAGTTTTCATTCAGGATTTTTCTGGGTGGCTAATGCCAGATTTCATTTTTTCAAACATTTACTGAAGGAACTCAGCCTCAAAGCCTTTACTACATGCTGTTCATTACTGTGTTCTCCTTGCAATTTCATGGTCCCTCAGCAGTTTTCTAAAAAATATGTTGCTTGCTTATGTATAATATAATATTGTATGTTATATGTGAATATACTAAGGTTTCGTATTACCCATTTTAATATATTATAATTACTCTTGGATATGTAAGTCTCAATTACTGATTGGGAAAGTGAGCCTAGAACATGCAGCTAGTGAAGGTAGGAATCCAGAGTGTACTCTGCATTCTACCATGCTTCTTATGAGTCACTCTCTAGGGAGCTTCCCAGAGTGAAATGCATGCTCATGGAAGAACTCAGTGCGGTACCTAACACCTTGAGTTATGGTGGAAATATGGAACAATTGTTGACAGTCACAGGATGAAATAATGGCAATCTCTTATGCCGAATCTGGGTCCTAACTCTTAGCCTGTACATATTTGTGAAATATCTTCAAATTATCATTAATTCTTATTCATCAGAGTGCATTATGCAGATGCACTGGATACAAACTTGAATCTGGGGTTAACAAAAGATTTTAATATTTCAATATAGATCTCTACAAGACCTCAATAGTCTAGTATTGTGCCATTTAAAATGGCAGTTTTGAGGCTGATGAAGTAGCTTAGAACTAGAGGAGGGGTGTGTCATGTGTGAAGTCGATTCTGTCCTCAACATTAAAAAATGTACGTAAGTAAAATGTCACTTTTGATAAAGGATTTGGAAATATCAAAATCCCCAAGGCAGCTTGATTTTCACCTTATATTTCTTAAACTTTGTTTAGGTATTTCTTTAAACATGGAGCAATGGAGCCAGCTGAAGGAACAGATTTCTGACATAGATGATGCAGTAAGAAAGCTGTAAAATCTGAGCCATATCAAACTGTACTGTTGTAGTTGTTTCAATCTGTCTTTTTACATTGGCTTTTGCTTTCTAAATGTTGTTTTCCAAGCTGTTGTATATTTGGATTGCAGAACAATTTGTAAAGTGAATACTTTTTTTTAATGTGCATTATTAAAATATTCTGAGTGAAGCTAAATGTCAACTTTATTAAAGAGGATTGCTTTGTGCCCCCCTACCTAGTGTAAAATAAAGCCAGATCGTTACAATCTTACTGTTGTAGCCTTTTTTGATCAAAAGACTAGTTATTGTTTAAGACCAAAAGAACAACCTTCATAGGCATATTCAGAAGGATTTATATTGCATTGAGCTAGGAGGATTGCTTTGTAAAATGAATACTCAGTATCTTTTTTTCAACCAAATTTGTTGAAGTTTGTTCTTCACAACAAAACTTTACTTTTTCTTCAGTTTCCCTAATAACGTATTATTTCATGTTCAATTTTTACATCACTCCGTATTTGAGTATATTATGCTGGTTTGGAAAGCCAAACTGTTGTTATTGCCTTCCAAGTCTACTGTATTAATATTAGCAGATCGTTGTTTGGTAACATGACTTGTATGAGAACGTCAAGCAAGTGTATGTCATTACTCATATCTCTGTGTAGGTGTTGCTTAGACTACAGAACATAGTGACTTTGATGTCTGATGAGCTTTCACTTAGTACACTATTCACATTGGGATGGTGTCTGTAAAGTCAGCTATTAAATTAGATTAGACTTTAGTAAAACTCGTGAAACTTTATTGGCCTACTATTATATTCTAATAATGAGTGTGGATTATATGTACACGTGTCACTGAGCTTTACTGTCATGGTAAGTTATGTGTACAGTTTTTAAGACTTGGACAAGAGACTTCTACACTTCATGCTAACTAAATTTGATAGACACTGTTGATTGGTTTTCATTTAACCACAATGATAGGCAGCCATAGATTTCAGGGCTAGTGCCCCAGTGAATAGGGCAGTGTTCCTTAGGGAAAGACTGCCTACAAAGAAACTCACCACACCGAAGGGACCTGGCCTGTGATGAGAAAGGAATTCTCTTGAAATTAAATGGTAGGCATATGATATTTTGGTGACAGCAATATGACAGTGGTAGGTATAATAATCAGTAACAAGAATGGTTTAAAGACTTGTAAATACTAACTGCCAATAAGGGCTGCCATATCAGAAATGCATTATCTTATTTCCAAGTTCGGTTCCCATTGTCTAAAAATTTTATAGAATTGTCAAGGATTTAATTTAAAAATCTACCTGCTGGGTCTTGCATAATTAACCTGCTCTCCCACAGATATTCTTTAGGTAACTTTAGTATGTTAGTTATTACAAATTGATAAAGAAATCTCACTTATTTCACCTTGATAGGTACCAAAGTGTTGAAGAAATATTGTATGTACCTTCTTATTTGGAGTATAGCGTGTGTTGAAGAAGTATTGTATCTACCTTCCTCGTTCCTGAGGTTCCTCTTCTTATTTGGGAGTATAGCGGTGCATTTCATTAACATAATTAGTTTTGTAAAGTATTTTGCCATTTAGAGAAAGGGTAGTTAGGAAATAAACTTGAGTTTTAGTGTAGATGAAGAGGGAATAATAGATAAATTTCCTAGGCCATGAGTTCAGAGTATGTATGCATTTCAGCCATGCACTTTGTAGAGGTGCTGCTGTCACCTGTTATCTAGGCATTGCTGCTGCTTAGCATAATAAAATCTCCACATGGAAAACTTTCTCTGGCATAATTTGTTAGGTTTATAGCTAAATTCACTTACTAATGTTACAGAGTAGGTAGTATACCAGAGTTACTAAATTTTTTCCTTATGTGTGTAGAAAAGGAGAATTAGGTTAAGAGAGTTAAAACTCATATTGAAGAGAAAGGGTACAGTCCATCTATTTTGCATTCAGATTCCTGTCTCTCCTCAGTGTCTTAGTTTTCTTTCTGTCACTGTGACAAAGTGCCCTGCCAAGAGCAGCACACAGGAGGAGGAGGATTCTGACTCACAGTCACAATGGCAGGAAGCGGAGAGCACAAATGCATGCTCAGTTCCTCTCCTTCTCATTTTAGTCTTTGACTTAGCCCATGAACTGATGCCATCCTCGGTGGGCAGGCAGGTCTTTCTATTTTCCACCGCCAAGGAGTCAACATAGTGCTCCAGACATACCAGGGGCCCATCTTCCATGTGATTCTAGAGTCTGTTAAATTGGCAATTAACACTGACCATCGTAGAGTTCTCCCAGGAAGAAGGCTTGATATTTTGAGGCATAAATATCTTACTTATTTTGTAATACTGAAATAATTCGTACCTACCCTTTACTATGCTCAGTAGCAAGGCTTCCGAATGGGTTTTCTTTCCTCTCGCCAATTTCCAGTGCCCTTGGCATTTCATTTAAAGAAATCACTGAAAAAGAAAAACTATTTTCCTTTGTTTGCTTCACAAATGTTAAAATCTTGGGAAATACTACCTCATTACTGAGCCAAGATCCCTTGATAACTAATCTCTTCTGCATAATATCTTAGAGACAGCAACTTAGGGAATCATGGAGAAAAATGCATCCTGGCCTCGCTATAGGGAAGGAAAGGGGACTGAACATGTACAAGTGTTCTTGATAGGAATGTTAGCACAGTGTTTGCTATAAAAGCTTGAAAATCTTAAGAACTGTTGAGTGATATTTATTATCTCTTCTGAAATTCTTTGTGGTTCACTTTTTATGGAAATTTAATGTAGAGAAACACTAAATTTTTTTTTTAAGAAAGATGTTTTTCCAGATAAACTGTAGTGTAAAACATGCATATAGTGAGAAGTATGTAATTCAATAATTGTGGAATGCCTGTATTCTTTGTTTGGTACATCTTCCATGGAGGTGTCAATGAACCGAATACTTCACCTGTGAATATTTTAAATGTTGAAATAAAAACAAGAAATATACCCTTTGTGTTATCCAATTTTCACATACCTGAAGATGAATGGGTAATTTTATCTGTAGAATGGGTTTTAGTAGCAGATAACTTACCGTTGTGAGTGTTCTATAATCTGTATTAGCTTTACAGTATTAAATCTGTAGGCCTCTGGGACTTGGTGTAGGCTTATTTTTTTTCATCCACTTGATCCAAGTGGAAAAAAAGCAAATGCCCAGGTGTACAGAGCATCAAGTTCTTTTCCTGCTGCAAATGCTTTGCAGTTTGATGCCTTGGTTTATGTCTTAGTCATTGTTGTATTGCTGTGAAGAAACATAATGACCAAGGCAACTTTTATATAAGAAAGCATTTAAATGAGACTTGATTATAGTTGCAGAGATTTAGTTATCCTCTACATGGAAGGGAGCATGGTGGCACACAGGTAGACATGGTGCTGGTAAAATAGCTGAGAGTTACACATCCAGTCCTACTGACACACTGCCTCCAGCAAGGCCACACCTAATCCTTCTCCTGTAGTGCCACTGCCTGATGATGAATTGTTCAAGTATGAGCCTGTCGGACCATTCTCATTCACACCGCTACAGTGTACTTGTGTTTTCACTGATAAATTCTCATCCTGGTCAAGTTGTATTTGTGTAGTTGTGTAGAGAGCTCATTTGAATTTCTGTTTTAAGAACTTGCTTAGGGATGGACTCATGGAGAACAACTTAGGACTTTTATGCCATTTTCAACCTCAGGGTTTAGTAAAACATGGATGTCCAGTCAGAAGGAAAAATAAGTACTAATTGAAATTTCTGTGGTATGGGTCAAAGAAGTTAATAGAATAAGTGGGATTTTACAAACATGGCATAAATTGCATTTGATTATGCACCACTTAACAGTCTGTTGATGTCCATTTAGATGAATATCTTGCCACATAGGTCTTTATCCCACCCCTCCTGCCTTCTGTAAGTTCCTCAGTTCATATTCTCTAGAATTGCTCTTACACTCTTAGTCTTGGATTAATAGTGACCTGACCCTGCCTATCCCTACCTTTTACTCACAGGCTCCTTAGAGTTTGTTGCCGGGGTTCAGGTTATTTTCCTCTGACTGTTAAAGAGTGATGAGGCACAGGAAAAGTCTGAATCAAGAGCAAAGATTTATTGGCAAGCAGTATAGACTTTTGAGGTTGAAAAGGGTCCTAGAGCTAGAAAATCACTGACAAGAAGGACTAGGTTTTTATTTGGTTTCAAGTACCCACTCCTGGTGACCTCTTTCCTTTCCTCCATTTGCTGTATGGGGTTCATGTGCCCTTTCTGGTATGGGACAGGGTTCCACATTGCTGATAGATTCTCTATTTTTGTATAGGAGCATGGAAACAGCTGCAATAGGGTTCTTATTCTCAGGGCTTGCAGACAAAGTTAATTAGTTGGGGTTCCCAAACCTGTTTTATAGTGTAATGGGGAGGGGAAGGGAAATGACCCATAGGAGGAAACATACCTGGTTCTGTAGATCTGACCAAACACTAGTGGCTAGGAAGTTAATAGCCCCCAGAAGTGGATGCATTACTGCTATTGGGCTAAAGGGCCATAGTATCAAAGTGCCCTCTAAATTTGCTTTTCCATACCCATAAATTAGTGCAGCTCTGTCTTCATCGGAGAAGTTTTTTTGTTTTTTGTTTTTTTGAGACAGGGTCTCTCTTTGTTGCTTTGTAGCCAGTCCTGTGGAACTAGCTCTTGTAGACTAGACTGGGCCTTGAATTCACAGAGATTCGCTGTCTCTGCCTCCCTAGTGCTGGGATTAAAGGCGGGTGCCGCCACCACCCAGTTTGGAGAAGTTTTTTCTGTACAGTGGACATTGGTAAATGCAGAAACTTATAACTGATCAGTACAGAGAGTAAGCATCTGTGGAGTACTTAGCCATAAATGAACAACTCCCTTCTGCAAGTCTCAGGGATCATCTTGGAAGAGAAGGCAGAAAGACTGTAAGAACGAGGGATTAGGGAAGGCCACTGTGAAACCTCGCCTGCACAGGACCGCCACTCTCAGGAATTGAGCAGCTGTGCTTGCCTGCACTGGTGGAGCAGCGTCCCAGCACTCACTAGCGTTTATCCAGCAGCTTCTGGAGAGGGAGAGCCAGGTTTAAGGGTGTAACTCCTGCTGCGTCCACAAAGTGGACTGGGCGGGTTACAAAATTCACAAAGACATGAATTAGGAGAAGGGGCAGATCTAGGAGGAGGTGGGGTGATAGGATAAATATATCGTATGCAAGTATGAAATAAAAAGTGTTAAAAATTAAAAAGCCTCAAAGCAAGGCTCCACTTCCTAAAGGCTCCGTAATCTCCCCCAGTGACACCAGCAGGGACCAAACACATGAGCCTGTGGGAGACATTTTATATTTAAACCATAACAGCTTTATTTTCCAAAAACACATTGGTAAAAGAATGGTAAGAGAACCCTCAAATCCCCCTCACTTAGATATCCGATTCAAGTTTTGTCTGTTGTCCCAATGGCTTCTAGCAAAAGTTCCCAGTCTAGGGTCAGGGATCATGTGATTATGCCTTTCAGTCTGACAGTTCTTAAGTTTTCCTTGACTTTTACAACTGTCATATCTGAGATTCCTTAAAGTAAAGCTCACTGGGCTGATGACAGGTGGGGGAAAGGAGGAGGTTGTTCAATGAGGAAGGAAGACTGGCTGGATAGTTCGGCTGTGAGGTTCAGTATGGGATGTGTATGTGTATATGTAAGATGTAGAAGAGTGTGATCAAAGGTGACACTGCCTTCTTTTTTATCACACGGTTACAGCTAGTTTTATGTTTCCTTTTGTGTTTTCCTGGTGTAACTCTGAAGTGCCACCTGAAACGTTTTATACCCCCAGGTATTAAAGTATGTCCTGGGGTTCAAGTTTGAAAATAATTTCAGAAGCCCCAAAGCTTTCTTCAGAGCTCTTAGTAACAAAGGATTTCTGGTATCCAAGCACCATAACCAGATTCGTGTTTTAACCTGTGATTCATTCCTGTTGCTTTTGAATATGAGAAATGGCTTCCCGCTCATTCTACAGTCATTAATTACTAGGCAGAGGAGGCTCTTAGAAACACTTGACGGTTTCAGCACATTTGAGCCCTTACATAAAGGTGCTTCTTGAAATACAAGCCATTTCCATCAGAAAAGCACCTTGGGAAGGTTGATGGACATATACATTAAAAATTCTAAAATTGGAACTGGAGAGATGGCTCAGTGGTTAAGAGCACTGACTGCTTTTCCAGAGGTCCTGAGTTCAATTCCCAGCAACCACATGGTGCCTCACAAACCATCTATAGTGAGATCTGGTGCCCTCTTCTGAAATAAAGTCATACATGCAGAATAGAGCATTCATATACATAAAATAAATAAATCTTTAAAAAAATCTAAAATTGCATGCAAGACTGGATTTGCTAATTTGTTTTTATAGTTGTGTATTTATCTTTTGAGATGAGGGTCTCGCTGTATTACCCTAGCTGGCCTGGATCTCGCTATGTAGAAGAGGTGGAATGAGCAGAAAGAAGCTCCCCTTGCCGCTGCCTCTGGAGTGCTGGGATTAAAAGCATGCACTATCATGCCTGATTCACAGCTTTTTTTTTCCTTTTATTTTTGAACTCTAGCAATAACTGGGGGTGTGTAGGAGGTTGAAATTTAAGAATACTTAGGACTCCTTTCTTTGAGCTTTGAAAAGAAGTTTAAGTAGACTCGGGCTTGACTTTTTTAAATTTTAGAATCACTACATTTATATAACCTACCCCTTACTGTGGAGAGCTGGTGTACATGCATGAGGGTTGAGTTCTCATTTTCTGAGTACCAGGGTGGAGAAGTGTAGATAGTGGCAGGTATTGGGGATTTGTTTTTCCATTTAATTTTCATTGTTCTAGAGAAAGGAGTGAACTAAACAACAGTTAGTATACAAAAACGTCCAGGTTTCCAGAGAATAACTGACATGGTCCAGATGGCACAAGTAGCAGGGGTGAGATTTGAACTCTGTCCAACTCCCAAACCCTAAGCCCGTATTTACTTACCTCCTTGTGTAGCAGGCCCAGGAGAATGGCAGAATTCTCTGTTCATTGATTTAGCAATGGGCTTTATTGAAGTAACCCTTGCCCTAGTTTTCACTGTCTGGAATCATGAGCTAGGATTAGCATCTGACCCAGTGAATAATCTTGTTGGGTTTCTTAACAGCCATCTCTCATTTCCCCGCAGCAGCAGAAACAGCAGTTGTCTGGTCTTCCACCTCCAGCGAGCTCAGGTGAACCCTTGCTGAGCCTTTAGACCAGCAGATCTTGACTTTCCTAATGCTGTGACTCTTTCTTTAATATGGTTCCTCATGTTGTAGGGAACCCAGCCATAAAATTTTCATTGCTACTTCATAACTACGCTACTGTTAGGAATCGTAATGTAAATGCCTTTTTTTTTTTTTTTTTTTTTTTTGGAGATAAGAGGTTTGCCAAAGACATCACGGCCCACAGAGTGAGAACTGGTGCTGTAGACTAAAGTAAGAAATTTGACTAGCCCTCGTCAGGTTCTGTCTCCAGGCAGAGCTAAAGAAGTGGGAACAGGAGGAACTATGAGTATAAAGGCTGTGGTTTCCTTTTGTCCTGGTTTCTGCTGGAAGCCAGAGACCCTGTGCATTGTGACTGTAAGGAGAAGTTTGACCATTCATGAAGACGATGCTGGGAAAAAGAAAAATGGAAAACCTCTGACCTTGCTGCCTCTTCCCACTGTGACACAAACAATAGTGACTCCATCATTGGGGTTGACTCAGGCTCTTACAGTGAGTTGGGTGTCTTCTGGAGCCTTTCAGATTCCCTCTTCATCCTTCATACCTGGCCAACTGCCCAGGATGAACATGGCCACACACTGCTGCTTGGCAGCTTTTCTCTGCTTCAGCCAGTGTAGCGCTCTGGTAGGAAATCGGAGAGAGGGAGGGATGTGAATTTAGACATTTGTTTCTCTGGCTTCCAACCTCCCTTCATGCCCACCTTTGCTGTCTGTGAGTCTCCAAGACCGACTACCTTCTCAGTTTTCAGCTTACTTTCTTCAGCTACCCCCTTGCCTATTCTTTTGAACCTAAAATACTCAGGAGGTCTAATTACTTAAATATTGCTTAATATTCTTCTTTAGATGGTTTCTATAAAGTCCTCTCCATTGGTGAGGGTTCTCCAGAAAAAAGGAGAAGAGAGGAAAGGTACCTCTTATAATTATAGAGGTCTATTTCATTTTATTTCATTTTATTTTATTTATTTTTTTTAAAGCAGTGTCTCACTATGTAGCCCTGGCTGACCTGAAACTTGCTATGTAGATCAGGCTGCTCTTGTACTCACAGAGATCCTCCTGCCTCTGCTTGCTGGGATTAATGTCTGCCTGATTATTGAGTGCGGTGATATTTTGTTATGCTCTAACAAAGAAAGCTTGCCTGAAGATCAGAGGGTGGAACTAGTCACTAGTTAACCATTAGTCTGGAGGGTCTGTACAGACAGGAAGTGCTATGGCTGAATGGAGAGAGGTGGAGGAGACACGAGCTCAGCCCTTTCCCAGCTGAAAGGTGAACTGCTTAGGCTATCTGCAGGCTGGAGAAGCAGAGAAGCGAGGCTAACAAGGGTTGAAAGTAAAGCTTTTTGTCTAAGGCTAAAGGGCTAGGGACTTATAGTTCTGATGTCCAAGAGCAAGCAGAGATGCTGTTGAGCCTCAGGAGAGAAAGAGGGAGTGAGGGGAGAGAATGCTCATTCTTCCCACACACACCTTTTTGTAGTGCCTGCCCTTTTGGCCAAGAGCATCTTCCTTCTTTCTGGAAACACAGTCATGCTTAACTAGTTAAGTGAGTTTCTCTTAATCTAGGTTGACACGCGGCCAGATGGCATGACCTCCGTGGGGGAGGGGGCTGACACTTCATTGGAATTTAAGGAACTAAAAAAAAAAATCACATAGAAATAAGAGCCAGAAACCTCTGGTGACTTTGAATTGTTCTTCCAATGGCTGCAGAGCAGTTCTGGGACCAGGTCAGAGTTGGCAAACACTGGTTAAGGACTCTCTCTCCCACAGGGGTGGTCTATTATGTTAAGGTAAGGGCGATGGCTGAGGGGAAGATGGATATATTTGGGCTGGGAATCCTGGACCTTTATTCCCTTCCCCCTTCCTTAGCTAGACTTATCCCAGGAACTGCCTTTGCAGGAGTAATGGGGCTTAGCAGGAAAGTCTCCAATGAAAGAAGGGACGTTAAACTTTGTCCAGTCTGTACTGAGGAGCCTCGGCAGTTTTGAGTGCAGCGCCTCTACCAAGGCTGTCACATCACAGATACTCCCCCCCATCACCACTCTAGTGTTTGTTTTTTTGAGACAGATTCTCATATAGCCCAGGCTGGACTTGAACTTGCTCTGTAGCAGAGGAGGACCTTAAGCTGATTTCTGCCTTCACTTCCAGAGTGCTGGGATTGTAGATGTGCAACATCATGTTCTTATGTGCTGCCGGAGATTGCCAGGCAAGAACTCTGCCAAGTGAGCTATTAATACACCCCTCCAACTCCCTACTTTTAAATTTACTAGCCACTTGGACTATTCTTTTCTTAGTTACTTTGGACTTGTTTTCACCGTCATAAATTTCAAACCTACAAAAAATTCAAACTAATAATCTAGGAAACATTTCTACTCATTATTTCACAATATTTTGTCTTGCTGTTTGGAAATGAACTGTAGAAATACATGTGCAAGCACAATGCTTAGATGTTTCTACTTCAACAATTAGGAGGCAAAGTACTTTTCCAGAACTTTCTGTGGTGGTTTGAATGAGAATGACCTCATAGGCTCATATGCTTGAATACTTTGTTCCTAGTTGGAGGAATTGTTTGGGAAGGATTAGGCGGTGTGGCCTTGTTGGGGAAGGTGTGTTGCTGGGGGCAGACTTTGAGGTTTCAAAAGTCCAGGCCATTTCTAGTCTCTCTGCCTCCCACTTGCGGATCAAGATGTAAGCCCTCGAGGACTGTTAGGGTAAACTCTCTTTTCCCTTTGAGACAGGTCGTCTGTGCAGCCCAGCATGGCTTCACATTCACAAGCCTCTTGCTCTGTCACCTCGGTGCTGAGTGGAGCAATTTGCACTACTACACTTTATTTTATTACTAGCTTATGGTGACGTAGACAACTTGGGAGTAGTCAAAGGGAAGGGCTGGGGGAGCATCTTTGCTACCCCTGGGAGCTCCACCCTCCTGACACCTTATGTATTCACCAATACAGGTCGCCTATCCCCAGCACTTAGTTTGCCTTTACCGAGTGCCTCAGTTTCTTTTCCTGTTAGCGTGGTTAAGCACTCTGATGAAGCAGCTGAAGGGAGACAGGGTTTGTTTCAAGGTCACAGTTGGCAGAGTTTGCTTCTATCACATTCAGCCCACAAACCTGGTTGCCAGATTACCAGAGCGAGCAAAGTGGAAGTTAGTGAAATGTGGAAATCTGAGTCTGGGCAAGCTTGAAATGTTGCCAGAGCAGAGATATCCAAGGTGGAAACCAGACTCCCGGTCCCCAGTACCTGGTTGGAAACGTTAATACATGAGGTGGTGTCACACTTGGCTGTAGTCTTTCATTCTTTGCCCTGTCTGGTGCTGACTTCTTTCACAGAGGAAGAATCCATTGAAAAGGTCTTGACTGACCTTGCGCTCAGCCTAGATGTAGTAGGGTGGGCCTTGGACTTTCCAAGGTGCCTTACCCTCTCTGAGGATTAGATGGGGGTCGGGTGGGAGGAGAGGAGGGAGTGGGAACTTGGATTGATATTTTTTTTAATCTAATAAATAAATAAATAAAAAGGTCTTGACCTTTTATAAAAGTATCAGGATGGGGAAGTGTTTGTTACCACTCTTCAGCTGGGCTCCCCAGGATTGGAGTCTCTGTGACTGGAAAATTTGGACTTTTTGTTTGTGCTTTTTTTTTTTTTTTTTTTTTTGGTAGATCCAATAGAGTTTAAAGATAGGTGTGTCCTGAAGGAGCTAGAAGTACCACAGGCTGTGTATTAATACTGTGCACGCACACTCGTGAGAGCTCCACGCAGGGCATCTGGAGAGTACCTGCTATGTGACCTTGAGACTTCTCTAGTGTGTGCCCTCTCCAGGAACACGCAAGTAGCCGGGAGATGGTCCTTCAGCGCCACCTAGTGGCCAGCAAGGATTGGGACGGTGACCAGACTGGTCGAACTGGTAGAATGAAAGGTTATTTCCAATTAGCTCTGGACCAGAACTTTTGTTAAATACAACAAAAAATATTATATGACAAACAAAAAGGCTATAGCTTTTAGTTATTAAATTCAGCAAGCAGCAACATTTCAATAAATAGAACATCAATAAAATAGACAGAAAGAAAACTGAATGAAAAGTTGGAGTACAATGGCCACTTCTTCATATTAAATGCGCTAATGTAATTTTGAACAAGTGCCATAAATATAAATATTGCATTACTGTAACAAATGAGCTAGTTTCTTTTTTAAAGTTTATCAAATTTAGCTGATTTTGGTGGCACACACCTGTAAGCCTTAACATTTAGCAAGCTGAGACAGGGGGATCATTAGTTTGAGCCAGCCTAGGTTACAATAGTAAGTTCCAGGCTAGCCTGAGCAACAGGAGCGAGACCTTGTTAAAAAAAAAAAACTGGGAAAAGAGCACACACACGTACATATATACATACATATATCACACACATATAATATATAACACATATATGTACATATACACACATAATACATACCACACACATACACACATGTATTTGTTTTCAAGGCAGGATTTCTCTGTGTAATAGCCCTGGATGTCCTGGAACTCATGCTGTAGACCAGGCTGTCCTTGAACTCACAGAGATCCTTCTGCCTCTGCCTCCCGAGTGCTGGGATTAAGTGTGTGTGCCACCGCTGCTGACTAAGATCCAATATATATTAAATTGATAGTCGATACCCATGGGGATAACATATAGCTTTACGTTGTGAGAAGATAACTGTGTAGCAGAGAAATTGGCTCACATGGTACATTTGTGAGAGCTGAAAATTCTTTGAGGGCTTCGTAGCAAACAGAATATTAATTTTAAACTTTTTGTAGAGTGAGGCAAGTCAGGCTATATTTTCATGAGTTATCTCTAATCCTGGATCAACCAATTTGAATACCTTTCCATCTATTTAAATAAAGTTTATCTTTTGATAATAGAAGTAATGAATTGCAGATTCATTTTCACTTTTGTTGATGAGAATAAAATCGTCACTCTCGTGGACAGCTTTGAAGGGCTGTTGGTTCCACAACATAAACAAATGTAACACAGCTATCCCTAGTTTAAGTAAATTCCACGACATAAACAAATGTAACACATCTATCCCTAGTTAAAGTAATATTCCACCACATAAACAAATGTAACACATCTATCCCTAGTTAAAGTAATATTCCACCACATAAACAAATGTAACACATCTAT
>NC_022021.1:31682921-31688270 GCF_000317375.1 Microtus ochrogaster | reverse complement strand
AAATGTGACACAGCTATCCCTAGTTAAAGTAATATTCCACAGCAATAGAAGGAAAAGTTTATTTGGACTTAGAGTTCCCATGGTGGAGGAGTAGAGCCATGGTGGTGAGCAGCAGGCATGGCAGCAGGGGCAGGATGCCAAAGGCTTATATTTTGAACCTCAAGCAGGAAACAAAGAGAGGAAACTGGGAGTGGCTTTAATCTTTAAATTCTCAAATCCTGCCCCCAGTGACATACTTTTTCCAGCTAGGCTTCACCTCCTAAACCTCTCCTACTGCACCACTGCCTAGGGACCAAGTGTTCAGACACCTTAGGCCATGGGCTGTGTCTCATTCAAACCACCACAGGCTTTATGCTGATTTGCCCAAATTGACCTAGTGTCCTAGAGGATCTTAGGCAACACTTTCATTCCTAGCAAGAACGAGATGGTGTACTACCCCGTGACAAAATTGCTGAGAAATAAAGGGAGGAAAGAGTTTAGTTCATGGTTTCAGTCCTTGGTTGGCTGGGTCCACTGCCTTTGAGTGGGGGTGGGAGGTGGGCGGGGGGGGGGCGAGGCATCATGATAGAAGGATGTGGTGGAGCACAGCCTCACTTCCTGGCAGCCAGGAAGCAGGCAGAGAGGAAGGGACTGGGATTGAGATTTTCCTCAGGGGTTTTCCCCAGCCATCTACTTCTTCCGAGTAGGCTTGACTTCCTATTAGGCTGTTCAACAGTGCCTGGAGCAGGAAGCAGGAGCACAGACAGCAGACAGGAAGCAGGGGAGGTTACATTGGAGACTGAACCCCCCCCCCCCCCCCCCCAGTTACACACTTTCTACAGCAAGGCTGCACATTCTACATACCCCAAACACTGCCAACTGGGGACTAATAGTAAAACAGGGACATTCTCATTCAGACCAACACAGGGGGTCTCCTTAAACTTTTTCTTCTGAATTTTCTGCTTTTATTTGTGGCCACCACTTTTCTTCCACTGCCACTGTTGAACACTGAGTATTAAAAATAGTTTAAAACTGAATTTTCTTAGGTGTTTGAGAAAGACTTTTTCCCTGTGCTCTCTTGCCTTTTAACAAATTTTGGTTTTAGTGGTTGGTAGATGGAAGGAAAATAAATCTACACTTTAAACAAAATTATGAAAACTTGGTGTAATCAAATAGTTTAAGATGTTCGTGGGGTTTTTGTTGTTGTTGTTTGTTTGTTTTTTTTTTTTTTTTTTTTGCCAGAAGGTGGTAGCAAAGCTACAGTCAGACTTTGGATAAAAATTTAAGTGTCAGCTCTCAGTGGAAAACCAAACCCAATGGAAAACAAAACCAAAACCAAAGTTTCACAAGTCCGGTTTTAATAATTCAGCATTATTTATAAAGGCTATAAAATAAGCATAAGTCTTGTCTTACCTCCTATACACAATAAAATGAGTTTATTAAAGTTCTTTTGACTTAAAGTTTTTATTGTATTTATTTACTGTGTGTGTGTGTGTGTGTGTGTGTGTGTGTGTGTGTGTGAGAGAGAGAGAGAGAGAGAGAGAGAGAGAGAGAGAGAGAGAGAGCGCATCTGTAACAGATGTATGCCCGTGCCACAGAAAGCACGTGGAGGTCGGAAGCTGGTTCCTTCCATAAATTGGTTCTCTTCTCCCACAATGCAGGGCTTGATAATGGCTTTCACCTGTTGAACCGTATCTCTGGTTCCTTGACTTTTTTTTTTTAAATAAGCAAAATGACTTTATTTAATTATTTTGCGTGTTGAGAGTTTATTTGGAAGTTCTAATATCAGGGGAAAGCTACCTGAACATCTTTGTCCCTCCTCTATTGGGGAAGGTCCAACCAAGAGAGCAGGTTTGGGAGGGACACACATAGACGGAGTGGTGAAGGAGGATGGGGACACCAGCCTGGCCGGCCAGATTAGCCCAATCAGCCCTGCAGTCAGCAGAGTGACAGCTGGCAAGGCCAGATCACTCCCACATCCTATTTCATTAGGAAACACCCTCCCTCCCGAGCTATGAACGAAAGGTTCTTGAGGATGGCCCACAACATGTTGAATGATAGATTTGAAGTTGTTTTTGGTTTTTCGTTTATAGCAGGAGCACTTTCACCTGAGCAGTAACTGACACACTACACCTAGTCATGTCAATCAACACACAATTGTGCAGCATTTGTAATCTGGAAAAGTATTTTCAGTGGAGCTGAGCATTCTCCTCCTGGTTTGTTGGGTCTGTTGTCTCGAGAGGTAATCCTGTGGCTGGCAGATGAGGATCCAAACCCCGCCTGATGTCTCTGCTAGATCAAAACCCCTGCCCCCGGCTGACATCATTTCTGTTCATCCACTTCCTGACCACCAACTCCTTCACAGGGTCACCGTACTGTGCATAGGATGGCACGGGTGCTAGGTGTGACGAATCAGGTCATGTGTCACTACGTACAGCAACCATGGTGGTAACATACTACCCAGGGCTTCACTTCTGGCCATCACCCCAGGGGCAGCTGGCCATGGTCCTGGCGGGAAGACAAATACAGTGGACCCAGTTATGGGCCTCCAGGGTCTGCTCCTCCTTCCGCTATTGTCCTCCTCATACCTCAGCCCCAGACTCAAACTTCTTGATGTATTTCTGATCCATTTGCTAGTCCACGAGGTCTCCAAGGACACGATGGATGCCCCACTGACGACATCAGAGCCAGTGGTGTGAGCACCGCCAATCTGGACTTTTCATTGGCCTACTCTAGTTGTAGGTCAGCTCTCACAGGTCAGACTCAGGGCACAGTGTGGGAAGCCCAGCACACAGAGTTCCCTGAAGAATCATGTCCCAAGTGCATCTCCAAGGTGCTACTGTCCTTTGTCCAGATAACGATGTCCTGATTGCAGGATCAGGCATGATTCCAGAGGATTGTTAGTCATGGAACGGACCCAGACTGTTTTCACATGGCTTTCTCATGACCATTGCAATTGGCTTTGAGGATCTGCCCATACTTGAGCACACTGAAGAGACCCAATCTGAGGAGCAGGTTGCTAATTGGGTGCCACTGAGTGTATGGTCACCGTGCCCCAAGGGCAGCAGCAGGAAGGAATCCTGTGCTCATGGGAGCTGTTCACAGGGTTGATTACAAACGGTAGAGCTGCGGTGGTGGCCAGTGGCCTTTGATAGACAGCTCCAAACTGTTTCCCAACAACTCTCCTTTGGGCGTCAGACTCACCGAGTCAAAGGCTCTTTATTAAGTTAAAGTTTCCTTCAATAGTACTTCCTACTTAAGAGATGGACTTAAAAATGGAATTAATGGCCACCTGAGAGATTCCTAGTGTTCTATAAGCTTTCACAATGGTATGCCACTTTGTGTCATCATTCAACTTATTTTCCCAAAGGGAAGACATTAAGGTTTTTTTTTTAAATTTTAATTGTTTTTTATTGAGCTATATATTTTTCTCTGCTCTCCTCCCTTTTTTCCCTCCCCTTCTACTCTCTCCCATGGTCCCCATGCTCCCAATTTCCTCGGGAGTTCCTGTCTTTTACTATTTCCCATGTAGATTAGATCCATGTATGTCTCTCTTAGGGTTCTCATTGTTGTCTAGGTTCTCTGGGATTGTGATTTGTAGGCTGGTTTTCTTTGCTTTATGTCTAAAAGCCTCTTATGAGTGAGTACATATGCTATTTGTCTATCTGGGTCTGGGTTACCTCACTCAATATGTTTTCTAGATCCATCCATTTGCCTGCAAATTTCAAGATGTCATTTTTTTCCTGCTGTGTAGTACTTCATTGTGTAAATGTACCACATTTTCCTTATCCATTTTTTTTTTTTTTTTGGTTGAGGGACATTTAGGTTGTTTCCAGGTTCTGGCTATGACAAACAATACTGCTATGAACATAGTTGAGCACATGTTCTTGTGGTATGATTGAGCATCCTTTGGGTATACACCCAAAAGTGGTATTGCTGGGTCTTGAGGAAGGTTGTTTTTTAATTTTCTGAGGAATCGCCATTCTGATATCCAAAGGGGCTGTGCCAGTTTGTACTCCCTCCAGCAATGCAGGAGTGTTCCCTTTTCCCCACAACCTCTCCAGCATAAGTAAGACACTAAGGTTTAATGATCAAAATGATCTCTTCTGAGATTATTATGATTGATATGAAAACTGCTAAGCTAAAGAGATGAGAAAAGCCTAAGCAAATGATGCCGTTTTCTCTCTTGTTCAGATTTTCAACATTCCTTTACGTCCTGTCACCCACCTAGTGCAATGTCCCCTCCCTCCCTTCCTTCTCTTTTAATTGAGCTCACTGTATACCAGGCTCTGTTTGAGATGCTGATCAAGACAAATAAGGACCCTATTTTACATTCTAGAATATATTGGGGGTGTAGTGCTGCCTAGAAGAACTCTCTAAGACGCTAGAAATAAAGTACAGCCCATAACCTTTGGGCAGTAATGACGATTGTTTATTGTGCTGTCCAGTACAGTGTCCCTCAGCAAGGGCTTCAGTTCTGCTGACTGTTGGCAGGACTGGACTTGGAAGCTTTCCACTAGTTTTAAAATTCTGTAATTCTGTTTCCACAGAATAAAATTCCACAAATTCCTCTGGCAACAGAGCTTCAGTGTCCAGCGTCCCACTGGTTTAGAGTCTGGACATTTCATGGAAATACTCAGCAAATAAACTGTGGTCTATGGCACAATTTCCAGGAGGTGCAGAGGGCACCTGGCACGGGGATGCATGTCCCAAGGAGAATCGAGTACGAAGGATGCCTCTCTGCACCTGTGAACTTACGGTGTACGGATTCTCAGTTAGGCAGTGGGGTTTCCCGGGAGGGAAGGAGAAATCGTTCGCCAGAAGACTCAGGAAGCTGCACACGCTTGGTAGCTGAGTTCAGGGATGCCCCGGGGGTTTGGATGGGAAGGCATGGCTCTTGGATTTACATTGCAATATGAGGGCCCAGTGGCTACTACAGAATCTGTAACTTGCTCAGAACATTTTCATGAGACTAAACAAAATCTAACACAAATGTATTTTATATGATATTGACTAGGTCATGTAAGTTATTGAATACTGGACTGAAAATGAAAACCATAATGGTCATATACCTGGAAAACAGTTTCTATTAAATTCCTGTTTCCTCACCATTGTGAAGTTGAACCAGCACCGTTGGCGACTCTGGATGACAAACAGCTTACTAAATCAATTCACTGGGTGGTGCTATCAGCCGCCATATCCTCACTTTCTTAGTTAATGCTGTCACATGTATTAGCCAGAGTTCTCAAAAGGAACAGAACTGATAGAATGAACACACACACACACACACAAATACACACACATATATGCACACACAATATATAAATACGCACATTTATATACACACATATGAGCATGCACACACACACA
>NC_022021.1:31646826-31681896 GCF_000317375.1 Microtus ochrogaster | reverse complement strand
GTGTGCGTGTGTGCGTGTGTGTGTATGTGTGTGTGTATGTGTGTGTGTGCGTGTGTGTATGTGTATGTATGTATGTGTGTATGTGCGTGTGTGTATGTGTGTGTGTATGTGTATGTGTATGTGTGTATGTGTGTGTGTATGTGTGTGTGTATGTGTGTGTGTATGTGTGTGCGTGCGTGTGTGTGTGTATTCATGTGTGCATGTGGGTACCTATGCAGGTTTTTGTGGAGAATGGAGACTCATATTAGCTGTCTTCCTTTCTTGCTCTCCACTTTGTGTTTTGAGGAAAGGTCTCACTCAACCTGGCTCCCACTGATGGGCTAGAATGGCTATCCAGTGAGTCTCGGGGATCCTGTGTGTGTGTGTGCTTGCCCTGTGCTGGGGTTACAGATGTGTGTCATCATGCCTAGCTTTCGTTTGTGAGGACTGAGGATCTGAACTCACGTCCTCACGCTTCTGTGGCAGAAACTTTGCTGAGCCATTTGTAAAGTATTTTCAAGGCACTAATATTTTCTATATAAATTATAATTCTTCTCCCCCAGTCTAACCACAGTGAAGCCCTGAGGCAGTTCATGAGTCCCCAAAGTTCAAACTGCTTTGAACCAAAACTACTTCACCTAAAACAATTCCACTTCCATGGAAAAAGCAAGGCAGTTGGAGGAATGTTAACTGCAGGAGGCCAGAGTCTGGGTTTGAGTTTCCAGAAGTGGTCAGACTAAATAAAGACATTGTGGTAAGGGAAAAACAAAACCCCAAACATCAATAACAACAGAAAAGTCAAAACTTAAACCTTATTTTAAGATTCAACGTCAACTTCCTGGGATGTTCAGAATGGTAGGAAGCAATGGCAGAGTGAAGCCTCCAACATGGAGGAGTCTCAGTCAGAGCCAGTAATTTCCCTATGACCCCAGAAAAGCAAAATCATTTTTGTGCTCCAAAGCATCCAGATGCCAGGTGCTCCCCAAGTCTTTCATGCAAAACCTCAGACTCACAGCACGGAAAATACTGAGGTGAAAGACACTTTGCCGAGGGGAAAGTAAGTTCCAGGGACACAGCTCATCTTAGTGAGTAAACATCCATCCTGCTGTTGTATAGAATTCAGGGAACCATCCACCCAGAGCGTTTCATCTTTTGCTTGCAGTACTGGAACTCAAACCCAGGGTTTGAGCACGCGAGGCATGTACCCCTCCAGAGTGGCATCTCCAGCCCTACATTGCTATTAAATGATGAACTTACTACATAGCCAAGTCCATCCACTGGGCTGACTTATGTGGGTCAGCGACAATTGTCATGTGATCAACGACCAGTGAAGAGAACGTCCCCACTGTAGAGCTGGCATGAAGCTCAGTTCACGGAGATTGTCAAGCAGAGATTAGACTCCAGGTACCATCTAGACAGGGCATAGCAGTGCCTTTGTGTGATTCCAGCACTGGGGAGGTAGAGGCAGGAGGATCAGATGTTCAAGGGTATTAACAACTGCAGGGGACTTTGAGGCCACCCTGGGCTACATGAGATCCTGTCTCAAAGAAGGACAACCAAACTGAAAAGAAGTCCTTTAACCTAAGAATTTAGCACTGCGAACTTGCTATTATCTTCAAGTTCATTGCTGTTATTTTTATAGTTATTAAAACTTTATTGTAAAGAACTCACAAACAAAAACATAACAAACCAAAATCAGTCAGATCTAAAGTCGATATATCTCAATGAACTTTTATACCATTTGTATCACTATATTAAATTTATTTGTTTGTTAGTTCAAATAGTTTGAGAAAATTGGTGTATCTGCATTTTGAATCTCTGAATTATGTCTTAGTTATGACTCAGATGTTCTGCTTACTGTTTTAAATTTGTTGTTTTTACAAAATTTTTGACATGATGCCAGGAATGTTAGAGGAAAAAAAAAAAGCAGATTGAGAAACTTGAGTCAAACTGAGGCAAACATCAGCAAATTTCATCTGAATGCAAAAGGAACTTGCAGTGCTCACCAGTGATTGCAACAGTCTGGATTTCTGGTTTGTTAAATTTCTTTGCAATAGCCAACCTTTATTGAGTGACCATTGTGTGCCCTCAGCTAAGAAGAGTACACGTTGACACATAGGGATAAATTCTACATTCTCATTTTTTTTTTTGAAACAGGTTTTTATTCTGAAACTCATTTTGTAGTCCAGGCTGGTCTCGAACTCACTGAGATCCACCTGCCTCTGCCTCCTGAGTGCTGGAATTACAGGTGTGGGCCACTACTGCCTGGTACCATATTCTCATTCTTAACCATTCCAAGGTTGTGCATCAGAAATAGAGCCATTAGCATTTTCTCTGACCACGTTAGGAAATTAGCTTCTGTTCTCTCTCACACTCTATGAACTTTCTAATCTCTGCATTTTCCCTTTGCTATTAATTTATTTCAACTTTAGGTTACTCAGGGAAACCACCTGCTCTCATTTAATATCTTTGGAGTCATTAACACTTAGCCCTGTGTCATCTGGGAAGTGACAGTGTCTAACATAGTCAGTAGGTGTCGGTCAGAGTCAAGATGTCCATTTGATGAGAGCTTCTGGGTGAGAAGCTTCATGTTCCCTTTCATGGGTTAGTTCCCCTCTTGGTTGGCTTTATAAGGTCTAAAGCCCGGGCGTAGCATGGACTTAGCGCAGACTTGGAGCGTTCTTTCCCTTCCAGGTGTGACGTCATTGCCAGGGTCCGTGACGGCTGGCCCTCCGTGGCCTTTCAGTGCAGCGCATTGCCTCATACCCTAAGAAGCCACAGTTGTCCTTCAAACCTGATTCAATGGCGTATAGCGGTATCTAACTCTGGCCTGTTGCCCTCTGGACTCAGAACTTAAGTTGTGGCCAAAAGCCGCGCTCCGAAGATGGAGACGGGATCAGGTACCACATGGTCTTGAGCGCAGGAGCCAGTCTGAATGTGTCCTGTCACTTGATAGCAGACAGACACTCCTCAGGAGCTACTCAGGACTCCAGGCGCCAGGAAGTAAGTTGAGGTCAGGGAGTTTGTTTTATCTACTGATTTGGAAAAATATTTAGCCTCCCTGGAACAGGGATGTACATTCCGTGAGCCTGAAGCCATGAAATTTGGCAAGTCCCGTATCAGATGCCTAACACTGTTATACAACGCAGTCTAATTTAGATGGTAAGGCTGCCAGAGGGACCTAAGTCTCCCTCTGACCGAAAGTCCCCTCTGACAATTCTTTGGACCCAACAATCAATTGCAATTAATAGTAACCATAAGAAAGGCGCCCACTGCCCAGATTTGGCCTCCAGGTCAATACACACAGCTTTGCATAGTTAGGCATCAGCATTTAGCCCAGGGGGCCATGGGAGTGACTTGTGCAATGACTTGGCTGCTCTACAAATAGCAGCAAGGGTATCTATCTGAGTGAAAGCCTTCCGAGTTGTGCCCCTCTCCCACTGGTCTATTAGAAAATAAAAGTGAGCTTTCTTGTAATTCTTTACATGTCTCAGATAACTTATTCCAAACTGCCACAAAAATCACTTTAATTCTACCATTTAATTATGCGTATCTTCAAGGACAAGCTCTTGAAGCTGTGGCAGTAACACAGCATAAAGTGGGAAGGCAAACTCAACGTAAGTGTGAAGCACACACCCTTCAAGAGCTTGTGTGGGCAGAGTTGTTGAACGAGCATAGCCTATTCCAGAGTCGAACAGACCTGGATTCAAACTGTGGCCCAGAAGCCGTCTTCGGTTTCCTTCTCTGGATGCTCCATCCATGACAACAAAGTGTTCTCTCTGGAAAGCTGCTCGTGAAAAACGCGAGGAGGTCACGAGAGGGAAGGCTGCTGCAGTCAGATATGTCTGGAGTTGTTCTGTTGGAGAAAATTCTCCTGGCTTTCCACTGCAGGGTTTCTCTGAGCCTTTGTATGTTAAATGCGATGCTCAAAGAGGGGTGGATGTCTAAATTAAAGTGCAGCAAATAGCTAAATGTTTCAAACTTGCCCAAGTATGAAACTTTTCTTTCATTGAAGTATTTCATGGGGTTGAGGAATTCAGAGAAGCAACTATGTCTCTCAGGACTGACTCTTCAGGTCACAAGTGAGAGAGGCCAGCTACTAGCTCAGGCAAAACGTGGAAGCTGTTTGCTCTGGGGAACTGAATCAAAAGCAGGACCCGGATAGGGATAGTCTTGTGGGCAACTGGAAAAGTTTATATTTATAAACTTTTATTTGTTTTGTTTATTTATGATGCATGCCATGGCACCCTTGTGGAGGTCAGAGGACAACTTGCAGGCATCAGTAATCGCCTTCCACCATGCGAGTCCTGGGGATTGAACTCAGATCTTCAGGTTTGGTGGCAAGCACCTCTACCCGCTGGGCCCTCTTGCCTGCCCTATGACTTCTTATTTGCTGTGAGATGACCACGCATCAGGCACTGCTCAAGATGGTTTATATGCATGGATTCATTTCATCCTCACATCTCCATGAGCTAATACTGCTGTGACCATCTCTTTTACAATCAGGAAACTCGACTTCAGAGAAGGCAAGTTCCCATGGTTACATGGACACTCAGATGTCATTATGTCATTCCACACCTGCAAGCACTATGCTGCTCATAGAACTTAAATGTTGTCAAAGCTCGTTGTCCTGCTACGACTCTTCGGTCTTGGTCTACTTGATTCTCTTCACCAAGCTTTTCTCATGAAGCTTTCTTCATCTTGCTCTCCCACCTCCTTCGGGAAAGTGCACCTCTTCCAACTTCTATGGAAAACATTCAGGCAATGGGCTACTCCATGACTAGCCCCTGTCTTGGGTCATGTGTCTGATTTTTGGGCCTGTTGCCACGTTGGGGTTGAGGCCAGCACACCAATCAGCTCTACTCTTGTGCCTGGAGCAGAGGAACCCTGGGATTAGCCATGTTCCCCACATCAGCATGGTCACGGTCTACGGAGGAGAGTTAACCAAATGAGGAAGGTGTGTGTTCAAGATACAAGGTTTAGGGTGCCGGCACTCTGAACTCTAATCTTCCCTGGGACCCTTTTGTTTGTTGGTTGGTTTCTGTCTTTTTTTTTTTTTTTTTTTTTTTTTTTTTGTTTTTTTTTTTGTTTTTTTTTTTTTTTGGTTTTTCGAGACAGGGTTTCTCTGTAGTTCTTCTAGACCAGGCTGGCCTTGAACTCAGAGATCTGCCTGCCTCTGCCTCCCGAGTGCTGGGATTAAAGGCGTGCGCCACCACCGCCGGGCTTGGTTTCTGTCTTTTTGAGACAGGGTCTCACTCACTTGTTTCTGCCCCTGGAGTATGCTGTGTTTATAGTCCACAGCGTCTGGCTGTTTCTCGTGGGGTCTTTTACAATCAGATGATATATATTTGCAAAGCCACAAGCACGGTTCCTGGCACAGCAACTGTGTCTCTTGTTTTATTCAGGTTGCAGACGATAGAGACCTTCCTTTTGATGTGGGGAAGCTAACCCCGGCAGGCATAAGAACTAGCTAGGAGTGCTACCTTTTATGCAGGTCTGAGAGGTAAAACGAGACCCTGAGTGTTGCGCCAAAGCCTAGGTCTGAGGAGTCAACCTAGCTGGAAGACGCGAAGACAATCCAAGAAAGGGATCGTGAGAGCCACGGTTGTCATAAAGCAGAGACATAGTCATGGAGCGGGCCAGGAGCCAACATCCAGAGGCCCAGTTTAGATGAGAGAGCGCAGGGACATACAGGCAGAGGTCCAATTTAAATCAAGGTCCGGAGGGACCCTCAGGGCCTGGAGTGAAGGTTTCCAGGTGGCTGGAAGTCAGGGGCAGCTGTCCCATGTAGAATGGGGAGACTGGAGACTCCTCAGACATCGGGATAAGGAGGCTGTATGTGTACCACATCGATTCCATGGGGAGCTAATTCCCTTTCCTAAACAGGGACGATGTCTGCCCCCAACCACACACATTGATTTACTTCTGCCAACTGCACCCGCGTTTGCAAGGTCACTATCAACTGCCCACAAAAGTGAAGCGAATTCTCAAATCTTGTAATAGGGTCATGCACTAAGCATTGCAAAAGTCCCCTTGGGCTGTCTTCCTCAGCTTGTTCCCCTCCCTGTGCCTGTAAAGGACTAACTTTATTAAGCTGCAGTGGGGAGATTCACCCTAACTAGGTATCACCGTTCCCTATGCTGGGATTCTGGACCGAATAAAGAGAAATCTAGTTGAGCAACAGATGATTTGAGGCTACTTGCCTCAAGCTCCTGTTGCCATGGTTTCCCTCTCATGAGAGACTGTAGATAAATGTGAACCAGCACACAGCCTTCCTTCCTTAGATTGCCTTAGTCAAGGTATTATATGACAGCAACAGGAAGATAACCAAGCCCCCTTCTTACAAGGGTCCTTGTGATTGCATTGCGTTTACCACGCTAGTTGGCAGTGTGAACCTGGGAGAGTAGAGCCTAAAAATGTCGGGAACTAAACAAAGTCTCATGCAATAGCCAACTTTATTCAGAACATCAGACAGGTTATACTCTGAGGGTTAAGCGAGGCCATGAGCAAAAGTCACATGAGTTTAGGCTACATATAGTCATGAGGACAACCTGTGCTTGGGAACGTCTCTGAATAACAAAAGTAAGTCGATGGGCTTTCCAAAGCAAACCCACTCCTCTCTGCTAATGCCCGGGAAGGGTACAAAAGCACATTCCAGGAGTAATTCATGTGATGGAGAAACAGAGGTTACAAAATTTGCCTCACAAGCTCAGAAAAATGTCTTCATCTTGCTTCATCTCATGGACTGTGCTCCAACCACATTGGGCTTCCCATCCTTGGATGAGGAAGAACAATAGTTTCCGCTCCAGGTCTTTAGTCCAACGTGAAATGATTTTTGTCATGGGAAAGGCTCACGGGCTTCAGAGGTTTGAGTGTGGCCGTCTATGGGTGAGTGCATTAATCAGCCTGTCACAGTTAGCATGTTTAATTTAAACTCCAAATTGACACGTACCACATCATTTACCCAGTGCTTTCGTTGCTCTGACCTAGATTTTCTAAGCATTTGTCTAGATACTCCTAGGATGGGGGCTGTCTTTCACGGGTCTTATTTTCCCTCTTTGTGGGGGAGGGTGGGCCTAGAAGGCATTTGCTGTTGCTGTGTTAGTTGATCCTCTGTCATTATGGCAAAAACCTGAGGTAAAACAACTCAGAGGAAGGAAGGTGTGAACTCGGTTTCCGAGTTAGGTGGACCGACCATGGGGACATTGGCCTCAGCACAGATGGGCTTTGATGAGGCAGAATATTGTGGATGGCAGCTAGTGTGCTAGAATGAACTGACCCACTTCATGACAGCTGAAAAGAAGGGAGGGAGAGTGGGAAAGAGAGGCGGGGCTGGGGACAAGATTAACCTCCAAGGACCTATTTCTTCAGCTAGTGAGTCTAAATAAACCTCTTGTCTTTGTAACTAGAACGTGGATTTATTGCAATCACATGAAGCTTACACACTATAATAAGATGTTAACACTTTTGAAAAGCTCATCATGGACCACATACAGAGCCAACCCATGACTCACAATTTTCAACACCATCCCCACCAACCTAACTAATTAACCATAAAAACCAGGCTTCTCAATTAGCATGCAATTAATACATTAGTAACTTGCCCACTTGTTTTCTCAATGGCCTGGTCAGTGGTTGCTTGTATTTTAAGTAAAATTCTTCTTGTAAAGAGGATGTGAATTTTATACCAGTACTAATTCTTACTAAAAATATTTTTTTGAGTAATTATCTCTGATAATTCCAGCATGAGCTTGCTTTTTTAGGATAAAGTCAACCATTTCAGAATATTTCCCCAGGGACTTGTGCAACAGACATCAATTTTCTATTAGACAGAAAAAAAGATGTTTGTTGGAATCTTCTGAGGCATACCAAATTCTGCCTTCACTATGACAGTGCCGAAAAGTAGATATGTGTATGTGTATACTGTATGTACAATATGAATATATGTATATAAATCACACTAATCACCCTATCTGTGTCTGCTTATTGACAACTCTGATTTCCATAGCAATTCCTCCACGTCTAGCCCAACATTAGGCTCACTCATTCCTTTCCACATCTGTACATCTCTCATGCATGGCACATCTGCCTCTTGTGCCTACATCGTTTGTTCAGCCTTCCCACATGTAAGCAATTTCCTATCCCTTCTCCACAGAAATATTCCTTTCCTCCTGGTGCGCACACTCCTAGCTGGGCTGATCTTCCACCAAGACATCTTTCTACTTCCACAGCCCCTTACTGGGTGCCTCCTTCCTCTTCAGTGCTTTGCTCCTAGATGCCAGCGGGATGTCCCTACCAGTGAACACTGTGTTCATGGAGAACCACTGTTTTGGGCTGTCATGACTCTGATTCACCTTGATGCTGACACCTCTCTTTTCTGTTTCATCTAGAAAGTTTATCTGTAGACCCCTTAAAGACCTCAGAAGGGGCTTCTGTACCAGCACACTTGCTAAGTGTGTAATTAGTCCTCTGCAACACCACACAGTGTAAGCTGTGATCCTGTCCAGGTCCCGAAGCGCAAAGCAATGTTCGTAAGCACAGCCTCTCCTCCAGCATGAGAAAGGGATGTTTCAAGGAGGAAAGAGAAGGGGAAGGGATGAAGAAGAGTTACATGTGCTTTTTAAAAATAAAGCCCCAGCCTCTCTAAATAGGTGTTGAGTCATTTAGAAATAATACATTGATTGGAAGACATTCCTCACCACTAACTTCTTAAGGCATCTCTGTGTCTCCACTCAGCTCTGGCTGTTACACAACCTCTTGTGTACCTAATGTTTCTTCCCTCTGTACAGTCCCAAAGAGATAGGCTTTTCTCTGCTTCCTTATGCTTCTGGGCTTCATTGTAACAATGCTCCATAATTTCCCTAAATTTTCTCTCTTAAATGCTCTCCCATTCAGTTCTCCGTGTTCTAAATCTGCCTCCTAGGAATGACTTGGATTTGCTGGAACCAAGACTCTCAGACTTTCCAAGGAGCTGTGTAGCAGTGGATGTTTGCTGCTAGAATTTCTCAGGAACTCGTGACTGGATAGAAACGCATGCTCACTCCTCAGCTAAGGGGTTGCTTGTTTGCTCTCGGTGTTGTTGAATTTTTAAACTTGGCATCACCCCTGGTTTATAACAGACAATGAGTGAATGTTGAGTGTACTGTAACAAGCGGTCTGGATGGGTGCCCTTCCCCGCAATGGGATGCTTGATGAGCTGACACTGGAGAAGATATGATTTTCAGGCTCATGACTTTTGTTTATAAAGAAGATAGTCCATTTGTACCAGGAAACCAGTCACCGTAGACCTTTGGTATTGCACTGTGGAGGAAAGGCCCTCTTCTGGAACAGAGCACCGTGAGCTGAGTGTTTTCTCTGGTTGTGTACACAGGGGTCATTTCTGAGGGCAGAAGCACCTTGGCATCTTTCCTTCAGAGGAAGTTTTTATATCACTAATGCCCAGGCATGTCCTATAACCTAAAACCATGGAAGTCCTTGTTCCTAGAACAGGAAGCCGAGACTCCCAAGAGTCTCAAACACAAACTGTGAAGAGCATAGTTTTCTCTTTCTTTGTGCTGGAAGACAGACAGTGCCAAGGAATATTGCTCAGAGCGAAGGGACTTGGATTGGGTCATGGTTCATCCTAAGTTGTGAAAAACTGGATAACCTGTTTGGTAAACACTTACCAATAGAGACGTTGAGGGTCAGTGTGGACAAGGATGACACTCAAAATCTCATGACAAAGCTTCTGTTCAGCCCTCAACCTGGTCGGCTTCAAAGTGCATTAACTCATCCTATCACTTGGTCCCCATAAGCTTCCCTACGCTCAGACAGTCAAGTCCATGGCCTGCTGGGCACTCTGCAGAACTCTACCCATAAATTAATATCAACAAAGGCTCAAGCCATAAATTTGCTTATGTTTCTGAAATTTTCTAGTCTTTCTCATATGAGGTACTACAAAAGATGACATTTTAAAGTGAGAGACAATGCTTAAATATGTATTTTTTTGTTATAACACAATTACTAATTCATTTTAAACTGTGCAAATAGATTTGCCCAGCTCCATATTATTCCAGTTTGACCAACTTCATGGGAGTTTTCACCCAGAGATATGAAATGTTGACAGAACATTTTATTCTAAATGAGTTACTATTAAAGAAAAATTCTTTAAATTTATGACCTTGGAAGTTAAGGATAATTATATTTTATTTCAGATGAAACTTAAATATTGCAGAAAGGTTTCTGTGAAGCCCGCCTTTATAAACTAAATACATTAACTGGTGGTTCTGTTAACTCATCTTTCCTAGTCAGTGTTCTATTGCTGTGAAGAGACACTCTGACCATAGCAATTCTTATAAAAGAAAGTATTTAGTTTGGGGTTGCTTACAGTTTCAGAGGCTTAGTTCATTATCAATATGGCGGGGAGCGTAGCAGCTTGCAGGTAGATGTGGTAGCTGAGAGATCTACATTTAGATTCACAGGCAGCAGGAAAAGGGAGACTCTGGGCTTGGCACATGGTTCTGAAAACTCAAAGCTCACCCCTCAGTAATACACTTCCTCCCAGGTCACACCTAATTCTTTCAGAGAGTGCCATTCCCTGTAACCAAGCATTCAAATCTATGAGCCTGTGGGGGCATTCTTATTCAAGCTACCACATAATCCAATCAGAATCATCTTGGTATCGGAATGAATATATTTAAGGTTGCTTTTTCCCCGCCTAAGGATGATATAAGAGTTATTCTCTGAAATATTCCTAGTACTATAGACAGACTTTTCTGTCCCGCCTGGTCCCATAGCCATTCTGTCCCAAAGAAGACTATTAGCTCAGGCTTATTATTAACTAACATGATCAGAATATACTGTTTGAAACAATATTGCAAAAGTTTTTAAAAATAGTTATCATTGTTATACTATGAATGGGCACCTCTATTAGTCTATAATATGTTGGTTAAAAAATAAAAAACCAGTGGAGTTTCTTCTAGAAACAATGAAAATTTTAGCTTTTTTACAGAATTCCTACTTTTATATCACACAAGAAAGTATTTATTTATTTATTTTTTTAACAAAGTTTTTCTTTTCAATTGTAGGTTTTCTGTTTCAGTTTATTAGATGCTACAGTTCTTCATCTAACCCAGACTTAAAGTTTAGAATTATATTTGAATTAATTTACAAAGTCAATTCATGAGATGTCTGATTTTGTTGAGTTCATCTTTTTAGATAAAGCAAAACTTTTCCTAAGCCTTCACAACTATTTTAATTAAGAAAAAACTGTTTTCCCAAATGTGCACTTACTCATAAGAGTCGCTAGAGAATGATTAGGTGTTGATTGTTATTAGTGAGTCTCTCTCTCTCTCTCTCTCTCTCTCTCTCTCTCTCTCTCTCTCTCTCTCTCGATAATGTATCTTACAACTGAAAGGGTTATTTGAATGTGGGTATGTACCATGAAGTCAATTTATGTGGTTTTTCATACCGTTTGACAGTTAAGATAAGTCATTTTACATACAAACAAATGTGTTAGTGGAAATAAAACACAAATGGATATACTTACAGAATCAGGAAGTTTCAAGTATTTAACAGAGACTGGCCAGAGCTGAGCAGGTGTGTTTCCTTTGTAGCTGATGATATGCAGAACACTAGGGCATAGAATTTTTACAGCAGCCACGTGTCTAGGAACGTATAGCTCTAAATGGTTCTAATATCCTTCAGAGGGTTCCCCTTAAGAGGCTCCACACTGGTGAACCCTCCCTGTGAATGTTTCTTATTTGCACCAACGGTTCTAAGTCGATCTGAACAATGGAATATAAGCATGTTGTAAACTATCGGGGTGACCATTTCCTGACTGAGTCTTGCCGAGAATTTTTAAGGCCCTGATTTGCTTTTGTGTTTCCAGTTTGACATCAAGGAATACTATTCTAATTATCAGGGGCCAATAAGAAAAGGGGAGAGAGGTTGGTGAGAAGAAAAACAAAATTGAACTAAATAATGACCTGGCCCTGGAATTAGCAAGGCTCCAAGTAGACTGATGGGGTAAGCAGGTGGGCAAATGGCGTCATCACTGCACACAACGGCACAGTGAAGCCCAGCTCCCCAATACATGTGGTGTTGCTGTCCACGCACCTCGATGGAAGCCCCTCACCTGTCACGTCAAGCTTATGCGAGCAATTTGAGTGAGAGCTTTTGTCACGTAGCTTGAATTGCATCTTAAAATTTATTGTGGCTTTAAATTTTATGTGTTATAAATCCAAGATAATTTCCTACCTGGTTGCACATTTATACACACTAAAATACCAGAGCAGTAAAAGGTAATTTAAGACAATACTAGATGTCTGTGAGAGTTTTTCCTTTAGGTTTATTTATTTTTCCATTTATGAAGGGCTCTGCATATTTTGGGCCACTTCTTTAGGATCGTCTCTATAGTGCATTCCTTTGAATGCTTTTGGTAGTATAAACTTGGCTTCTTAGATCATGGACACATTAAAGCAACTACAACAGACATTTGGGTTTGTGTGCCCAGCACTCATAAGACCTCTTGGTTTTTAATCCCCCTGTTTTCCTTTATGGAAAGCAGTCTCAGTGACCTGTCAATCACAAACACCTCCACCCCCACCCCAGGTCCTGTCCAAGGGTAAGAGCTGGACAGGCATCCAAATGGTGTCAGTCAGACTCTCATCGGAATGTGAGGCTCGAAGGAGTGACATAAGAACTGAAAATAGGTGACGCTGATTCCTTCCAGTGGCGGCTCAGAGCCCTGCTGGGCAGCTTTTGCTACAGTGTTTTCTGGTTTTGTATGGATTCTGTCCTTTTGGAGGCATGCTGACCAACTGTTGCTTTAGGTCTATGAGCCCCCTTTCATCTTTTAGCAAATGTTTTATTTCTTATTATTTTAGCCAGGGTTGATTGATATTGCACACCACTATTGACTGAATCAGGAAGAGAAGAGATCTTACAGGAAGGGTTAGTGATGATACTGTGGAACGTTGAGCCAATAAAACAGTTTGGAAACAAGGTCATAAGAACTTAAGAAACTATGTAGCCCTTTGAAGGGCTTCTCATCTCACCGTTCTCTATAACAACGTTGAAAGAAGCTTCAGAACCCACAGCCTAAGAATCAAACAGAGTGACTTTGAACATGAAACATCAGCTCCTGAAATCCCAGTTGCTGTTGGTTTCCTCATAATATTGGGGAGAATAAGAGTTCAGGTGGCCATTTATGTCATTGGGTTTTGTGTTCTTGGGTTCAGGCAACTTCAGATTGAAAGTATTTGGATAAAGAATGACACTGGTATTCAACATGTGTAGACTTTTTTCTTGTCATCATTTTTTAAATGATAACAATTATTCACATAAAAATGATTTCGTATTAGGTGACATAGTGATAAGGAGACGATTTAATATATCCAGGAAGATGAGTATAGGTATATCAGTCAGTTTTCTTGTTTTTTTTTTTTAAGATTTATTTATTATGTATACAACATTCTTCCTCCATGTATGCTGACACACCAGAAGAGGGCGCCAGATCTCATTACAGATGGGTGTGACCCACCATGTGGTTGCTGGGAATTGAACTCACGACCTGTTGAAGAACAGCCAGTCCTCTTAACCACTGAGCTACCTCTCCAGCCCCTCAGTTTTCTGTTAGTATAATATATGCACCATGGGACCTTGAATAGGACATCTGTACAGACATGGACAAGGCTGAGGATGTTGGGGCTACACATGCTCAACTTTCTTGTCAGCAGGGGAACAAACTCCCCCTTCAGAAGACCTCTAAATAAGGACACTTGGCATTTGCCTCATTACTGTTGGTACCACTCACCACTTCTACGTAATAGCGAGTCCCTGATGGTGGTGCTATTACTCAGCTCTCTGCTCATGATAAGAGCTCAGATGGCTCAGGTATCAGTTGTAATGCCCAGTCTGGGAGGAGGATGCTGGTACTCAGTTTACAAGAAGTCCCTGATCAACGTGGGCAAGAGTCAAGGATGGACAATGACCTTGTTAAGGGACAAGTGGAGATGGGAGGAAAAGTGATCTTGCCAAGTAGAATGTCGTCCTAAGGGAGCAGGTCTATTATGCCTTCCTCCCCACTTTTTAGTGGGTAGTAGAGGAGGAGGAGGAGAACGATGACATTCCATCTACCATCGATCTTTATAATAATGTAAAAGCTCCAAAGTTAGTTTCCCTTCTGGTATTTAGGTGATTCATCCAGTGAGCCCACTCACCAACACCTGTCTCATACAGACCTACACATAACATGCATCACTGACGCAAACTTCCCCCTGTGTTTTTTTGTAAGGTTTGACAAATCAAATGATAGTTTCACTGTGAAGTTTTGTTTTTGGTTAATCTTGCCTAAGAACACTTCTTTGATAGTTGTGTTAATAATGTTTATTGTATTTACCGCGTTTCACTCTGGTATTTTTCAGCATTTAGAAAATAATTCCCAGGCCGCTATAACAACACTACCATCTTTAGCTATGCACAAGAGGAAGTCTTGTGTGTTGCCTGCATGGCACCACTGTCTTCTGTCAGCTGACAGGTGGGAAAGCAGGGCCAACAGAGAATGTTCCTCCGGAAGTAGGCATCACTAAGGGCACCCGGATCAAGACGAGTAGGAAACCATCCCAATAAACACATTTTTGATATATTTACTTCTGTCTATCTGTCTGTCTACCTACCTACCTGCCTATTCTTCAGGCTGGCTTTCTTCACCGTTCCTTCAGCTTCTCCTTGGTTTGATGCTTCACTGTGGGGGCCTGCATGGTGCGGCATGTCTCTTTTTCTTGGGAAATGTAGGTAAAAAATTCTTTCAGACATGTTTGTCTTTGAATCTAAGCAAATCCCAGGGACATTTTATAGCATTGTGTTTTTCTCCTTAAGCGTAAACACGAAGACTTCTGAGGGCCTCGCAGCCCTCTGCCGGTTCTTTTCATGGTCTCCCAGCGTGCAGCCATAACCACTCTGGGCTGGTATGCATCTGAGGTCTTTGATGGACCCCAGCCTGTGGTTCTGTGCACTGTGTGGACAATGTTTTCTTCCATAATATAGAGTATCCTTGGAGTATTGTGATTTATTTTTGTTTTGGTTGGCCTTTAACTGGGTCTGTATAATGTTGCTTTGTTCAAAAGAAGAAAACAATGTATCGTTTTGCCTCATTATCTCTGAATGACTGCCTGAAATGAGAGGTCCTCTGGATTTGAAATGATGAAACTATGTTGGCAGCCACCTGCATGTAAATTACACATGGTGTGGGTCATTACTGGATGTGTAAGAGATGTGTAAGATAATGCCTCTCTGATCCTCACACTTTGGCAGTTCAGAAATAACTCCCACCGAGGAGAAACAGAAGAGTGTCTGCTCCAAGAGCCATTCCTCAGACAGGGAGTGATTTACTAGCAAAAGGTACCCCAAACATCAGAGTTTAAGGGACTAAGTGTTACAAATTGTTTTCCTGAGAACTCTTTTTAGTAGATTGTCGAGGCTGACTTGCTTGATAAAATGCTGAGCTTAGGAGATTTGCTTTCTTTGTTGTCAAACGTCTATACACTTGAGACACAAAACAAAAGTCCCTGAGGTTCTTAAAAATGTAATGAGTGATAACTCTGTGAGCTGCATATGTTGAAGTGTGATGGCCCATGGAGCCTTGGTTCTTGGCCTATCTGTGTTTGGTGTCAGAGAGTGTCTGCTTAACTATGCAGGTCCCTCTTCATTTGTGAATAGATTGGACTGTTTAATTCTCCCCATTCTAAATTGTGAATAGTGTATTTGGGATTCCTCATATAACCCCTTCGATGACTCCCTTTTGAAAACAAATAGAAAACTCCACTGACTGAGACCTTTGTTGTTTATTTTGGTCTGCCAGGGTCTCAAGTCCAAGGCCTGGTGCCTGCCAGGCAAGCACCCTACCACTGAGCTACACTCCCAGACAATGTTCTTAGCAGTTTTAATAAATATAGATCCAAGTATTTGTTTTTTTTTTTTGTAATATAAGTGAAAAGCTCCTTGACAATGGTTTTCCAAACCACAGAAGAACACCCCCTTGAGCAGTAATGAGTAAGGGAGCGCATTGTTTGGCAGGCAGATGGAGGCATGAGTTGCTCTGCAGTGCGGGAGTGACAGTTGATGTGGGAGAATTCTGTTCTAGTTTCGATTGAATTGACCCTCCTCCAACCCTGTGGACCATTTTCTTAGGTAATTGGCTTTAGAGTTGGACAAGGTCCAGATCCCATCCCTGCCACACACTGCTTGGGTGGTTACAGATAAATTATTCAGGTTGTGGAATGTTTGGCTACAGTATCTCTGAACTGGAGTTGATAGTAACGCTTGTTTCAGAAAGCAACTGTAACAACTGAATGATAATGGATACAGACTATCTCACAGGGCCTTCTGCCTAGTAAAGGAATATCTAATAAGTAGCAGGGGCTGAAGGTATAGCTCAAGGGTAGAGAGCCTGCCTAGCACCGACAAGTTTCAGTACCAAGAAGTTTTAGGTACTCTGAAGATGCAAATTAGTTCCTTAGAGCTCAGCTTTCTGTTCTGATAATCTTGCAGGATTAGGAAAAAACTCAAGAAAATGTAAAGTCTGTTTGATAAATAAGGGAACTTGAGTGAAAGAAAAGCAAGATCCAATAAAGAGGAAAGCCGAGCTGTTCTGCAAATGGAGAAAACAGATCATGGCCGGGTTTACAAAGGGAGATGGAGTGTCGGCTTACAAAAACGGACATAAACCACTGTCATATTGAGAAAGAACACGGCATTTTTATTCCCTTGAAGCTTTAAACCACAGATACCTTGCTAAGCTCAGGATAGAGTTGTGAGAATCATTTTGCTGGCATCGACAGAAAGGAGCCAGATGGCTTCATTATCCTCTTGATGATGACGAAGGTTCTTGGCATGGATGGACTTTAGTTGGGCTTCTGGAGCCTCTAGGTGCCCATCTGTGCTCTCTCTTGTATAATCCAGTTTTAGCAAAGAGCCCAGGGAAGTCAGAGACTCCCCTTTATGCTGATCCCTCAGGTCCCTTTTGATCTAGTTCCTAACCCCCCCCCCCCAGGAAATGTCTAATCACCTAGGCCCATTTTCAGCAAGATGACCATTAGGCCAGTTTAGCCAGACTCTCCTTCTCCTGAGGTACTTCCTGTCTGTCTACACATCCCTACTCTAATCTCTGTCTGGTCTTGCATTCCTGTACCCTCTGCAATGCCTTGCGTATAATTTGCCTTTCTCTGCTTTAACAAGGGCCAGTGACTATTTCTTCTATATCCACATCTAAATACTAAGGCACTAATTACATTATTTTCTGCTTGGGTATGTGCTATTTTTCTTTCCTTTTTTCTTTCATGCAGGAGTCCAACTCTTCTTTGTACCAGCTCTCAGCTGACACCCCAAGTGTTCCCTAGTGCACGGTCTTGATGGGATATGGTATCCAGCAATCCCCTGGCAGCCAAGAGGGTCATTTTCTCTCTTCCAGTTGCACGCACATCCCGAGGCAGGCTGTGGCTTGGACTCTGCCCCTGGACATGCTGCTCAGATGCTTTTCTGTGAGGCCACTGACCCACGGGCTGAGCTCTTCCAGCATCTCTCCAGGCTTGCCTTTCCGAGTGTGCGTGGGTGGCCTGTTTTTCTCAAGCTCTTGTTACTCTCAGCATCTGAGCCACCCGTGTCCTCCCATTTTGTCAAAGAGAACATAGTGAGTTTGGTTCCTCCCAGAGAAAAATCATTTGAAGTTTATTTTGGGGTCTCTGAGAGCAGAGAAATGAGATGGTGATGAGGAGGGTAGGAAGGGTCTGATGACGGTTCTCACTGTGGCCTTCACAGTTAGTCTTGAAGAGAGACGCTGTAGGGACCCATAGCTTAGAGACCCATCTTGCTGGAGTTGAACAGCACCAGACATGTCTGCAGTGGCTTCTGTATGTGTTGGGCTGTGGCCTGCTCCTTGGCTTGCCTACTGTTCAGCCTGTGTGGCCTCCAGTAGCGTATGTGGGCAGCCTCCTGATTTGAGCAAAGATTCCATTCAGCGAAGACGCAGGTTCTGGCAGTTGATTGTTGCCTGGCAACAGAGATCCGTGGGCCCGGATGACATGGCTGGGAGGACCTGAGCTGTTTTGAGGTCCTGGAGAGCCAGAACTATAAGGCATATCATAGCAGAAATACAGGCAGGCCCGCCAGGTCTGTGACACCACACGGTGACTGCCTCTTGGCATCTCCACATTTTCCCAATGGTTTCGTTCACTTAGGCATCCCTTTTTCTAGGCTCCTGGTTGCGAGTAAGAACAGACCATGTAGCTTGTGTGCTGGCTGCCAGGGCAAAAGACAGGGAAGGTTGTCTCTGATGGATGTGCATAGTGGGAAGGGGGCACCGAATCTCTCTGGCATCGTTCTGAAGCTGGACAAGAAGAGTTTGGACACAGTAGGGGAAGCCTTGACTGTTACAGCAGTCATATTTGGCTTACATTTATACTGTACAGCCAGATAAAAGGTCACATGTCCAAGATGGCTCATTCCTCCATCACTAGAAACAAATTATCCATTTCTCCTAAAGGAGGACATCCAAAGCTAAACATTTGTAAACAGTTTCTGGGTCAGTATTTCTTTGTAAGGTCATTATGTCTCTATTTTTTCTAGTGATTCTATTTCATAATTCATGAACTATATCATGAAGTTATCAATGAGAAACCAACCCCAACTACATGTATAGCTCTGTTTATTGTTGCTCTGTTCACAATAACAAGAAATTGGAAATAGCCTCAATGCCTATCAGTGGATGAGTGGGGAGTGAAAATGTGGCATGTTTATACAATAGAATTTATTAACTAGTAAAGAAAAAAAATTTCAGGAAGACAGAGGGCCTGGACATTATTACAGTGAGCAAGGTGATCCAGACTCAGGAAGACAGAAGCCACGTGCTCTCCCTGACACGTGGCTCTTAGCTCTTTCTGTTTATATATACACATGAATGTGGGTGTGAGTAAGGGCAGAGGTCAGAACACTTGCAGCTCAGGTAGCTGGTGGGAACTTTTGGCTTACTGAAAAGAAAAAGGGAGGATATAGATAAGATAAAAAGGGAGATTATTGAGTCTATTTTTAAAAAGCAACTATTAGTTTTAAGTGTTTTACATTAGCTTTACTTTTGTATATTGATACATATTTGAGGTTGATTTTGTTAAAACATGCTGCACATACGTTTCTAATTTTGTTCAAGGTATTGTAACTGTACAGCTCGTTTAGCAATGTAGTGCAAATTCCTAGTCCTTGAAAATTATTATTACCAACTGTTTAGGATAATAAAGAAATATGGGCCAAAAGCTGAGCTATTTCTCTAGTCCCTCCAATATTACTGCTTTTTTTTAAGTTGGGGTAGAAATAATTTCTTTTAAACAATAAAACCACTTATAATTTAAAGGGCATCAAAATGGGCACACTAATTCTAAGTAGCTAAATGTAGCACAGGCCGGAAAATGCAGCTAAAGTTTGTCTGTTTTGCGAGGACTGGGACAGCATCAGCCTAGAAATCTGTCTTTTGCTTGCTCTAATTTACTGGTGTGGAGAGTTTTTGGCCCAATGCCAGATGCAGATCAAGGGCTCCATAGGTAAGCACTGAGCAACAGAATACGGGCAAAAGTTAGAACAGACACATGGCTCTAAGAAGTGGAAAAATGTTGGGAGGACGTTGAGGAAGTTTAATACTCAAATATAAAGTAATTTCTGACAGTCTTAAAAGTACATAAATCCGAATAGAAGTCCATTGTGTTTAAAATACCTGTGGTGTTTCCATTTTCTGCAGCAAAACATAACCATGGCATGGAGGAAAATCAATCTTAAAGAGGGGAAGGTTAGAAAGAAGATACACTTATTAGTTTTTATAGCTTCCAGTTTAATTAACACCCCAGAGGGCCCATGCAGTAATTGCAGTAGCCTTGGCTGTGCGTTCCGGACACCTGCAGGGGTAGAATGTGGGAAATACCATAGCTTTGTTTTCCATTTTCGGGAGAGATGAGGAGAAACTTGGCTTGAGGACCTATACATCCTAAGCTCAGTTTTCTCTTTGGGAATTGGGTGGGTGGAGACCTTGGGAAAGAATCAGGAGGTCAATTTTTATATTTGTCTCAGAAACCGGATGAACGTAGCACCTCAGGCTGCCGTAGAGACGGGAAAGCGAATGCGAAACGGACGAAGAAGTCATTGCAGAGAGGAAGAGGGATTCTAGGGGACTATTTTCCTTCTTTGTGCCAAGATAGCATCTCACCTCTGTCACCAAGACGACCTGGAACTCACTATAGAGTTAAGACAAAGAAATGGAAACTTAAAGCCCATGGTGGGGGAATGGGGTGGCCAGAAACACCTCAAACTAGGGTTTTCACCTTCCTGCTTCCATCCTAGAGATCCGTAGTCTCAATTCCAAGGTTTTGGGTCTGAAGAAGAAATCTTTAGCGTAGGTCTAACTGATATTCTCTCTTACATCTACCAACTCTAAGAAATGGCCAGCCAATGCCTGCATTCTTTCTCCCCATTTCTGGCCTTGCCCGCCAAATCAGAGGCTAGCAAAGATGAACATGTGTCTCCACTGCAGAAACTTCCATGTTTCAAAGGAGGGGCTAGTGGGTATTTTGTTTCAGGCTTATTAGAGAGGAAATTGTTTCCCAACAATGAAATCTTTCTCCAGACCCTGCCTTGGCCAGAGGATTTACAGGTTTCCTTAGTCATATGCATCCAACTTTATTATCCCTAGTTATTGATTTTGGTGACACTCTTTCGACTTGATGCTTTAGGGTTATATCTTTTCCTTAATTTTGAGTAATCAATTAATTAATTAATTAATTACTTTTGTGTATGAATATGCCTATGTGTTTGTCCATGTGTATATGGAGGCCAGAGGGCAATCTCAGGTGTTGTTCCTCAGGTTCCCATTTACCCGCATTTCCTCCAAGTAGCTAGCATGACTGGCTAGGAAACCCTCAGGATATCTGCCTGTCTCTGTCTCTCAGTATTGGGATTATCTGTTAGTGCTGTTTTTATGTGGATTCTGGGAATCCAATTCGGATCTTTATCCACTGAGTCATCTCTCCTGGGTTGTATCTTTGATGACTTAGGAGGCGTTCTAGTTTGTTTTTTATTGATGTGTTAGAAAGCAACTGGGGGAGGAATGAGTTTATTTCATCTTACCGCTTCTAGTCCATCCTGAGAGGAAATCAGGGCAGGAACCACAGCAGAGGCCATGGTGGAATGTTACCTCCTGGCGTGGTCTCCATGGCTTGCTCAGATGCTTTTTTATAGAACCCAGGACTACCTGACCAGGAGTGGCACCATCCACAATGGTCTGGCTCCTCACCCATCAATCATTAATCAAGAAAATGCCCCACAGATTTGCCCACAGGCAATCTTATGCAGCCATTTCCAAGTTGAGGTTCTTCTTTCCAGATAACCGTAACTTGTATAAAGTTGTCAAAAACAAAACACTAACCAGGACAGAAGGTAATTCAAAGATTATCCAGTACAACCCTCACAAAGTTGACATTTGCTTTCCGACACTGCAGGCTGTGCTCTTGTGAATTGTGCACAAAAATGCACTTATTGATTAGGAGCTAAAATTGCATTTGCTAAATTCCTAGGATGCAGAGAAAGAGTTAAGTTTCCTCCAGAGAAACCTGGCAGACTGTCTTAGCTTCCCAAGCTGAGTCATGTTGGTTGATTGCACACCTGAAAGCAACTTTGCAGCTTTCTTCAGAAACCCACAACTCCAACAGTGACACGAGAACATCAGGAAACTAGACGCTGAGGGGAACTCTACAAAACACTCAACCAGTATGTCTTGAAACTGTCATGGTCGTCAAAATAAGGAACTGAGACTTGGTGACAGATAAGGGCAGCCTAAGCAGACAGGGGTGCAAAGGCCTTGTGGCACCCTGAACGGGTTCTTAGAACAGCAAAATAATCATTAGGTAGAAAATAAGGAACTCTAAGTAAGGCATGGACTTAGATGAATAATGTTGTATAGATACAGGTTCGTTCTTTGGTGAATAGTAATGTCTTCGTATAGATCCATTTCTTGTAGCATGTGCCAAACCTGTGTAAGATGTTACGGTAGGAGAAATGGTGTGGGTATTATAAGAACATTCTGTAATATACTTGTAGCTTCTCTGTAAGTATGTGAAGATGCTAAAATAGAGTTTATGAAAAATGAAAGTGACCTTAAACAGCTGGTTTATAAGAGTCACATTCCAGTTGTGTCCCCCTGATATATTAGGTTGCCACTGTTGCCACTCTTGAGTCATTGTTGACCAGGACGTTGGTCGCGCTCACACCCTAAGAAGCGAAGCTGAGTGCCACTGAAAACCACCACACGTGCATGCCAGCCATTTCCCCGAAGGAGGCCTGTACCACCATTGCTCCTTTGTGCTGTTTTAAGGCTCAGGAAAAACAGGATGCTTACTTATCTGACTGACTGATCAGAACACCGATCAATTATCTTGTAGAATGTTCCTCAGTCTCTAGTTTTCTTATGTTCTCGCTTGTGATTATGTTGGGGTTGTGGATTTATGAAGAAAGCTACAAAGGTACTTTCAGGTATGTCTTTGATGGACTGTGACTGACCTTGGTGAGCTCTGATTGACTCCTAGAGCCCTGATCTTTAAAGTAAGTTCAAGGCCAGCTTGGTTTATACAGCTTCACAGGGAGGCCCTATCTCAAAAAAACAAAACACAAAAATCTAAAACTGAACTAACCAGTCAATCAAACAACTCCCATCTATACAACTCCCCACCTTTTTAGTTTTAGAATAGTTCCAAGAGTAATTCAGGGAGCACTTGTATCCAGTTTACTGAAGACTAAAATTTTGTCTGACGGTGGTCCATTTGCTGAAGCTGTGAGGCTGGCTTGATACCCTGCTATTAACTCATCCCTGGACTTTACTTGGTTTTCAACAGTTTTCCCACCTTTCTCATCTTGGGACCCAATTCAAGATAATACATTTAGCTTAGCAGGGCTTACAGTTTTCATTTTTCTTGGTTTGTTCCATAGAACAGCTTCTATACCAATAAAACAGTGTCAGACATGGGCGACACAGGGGTTTTCAGGTTAAATCTCTTTCACTGAGAAAAGCTTTCAGATATGTGTTGTGGTGTGTAAACGGAGGCAGAGTTTTTCTTCTGTCCCGACCACCTGGAGGTCAACTCAGAGCCTGCATATGAATTATAAATGCTTGGCTGACAGCTCAGGCTTACTACTAACCGGCTCTTACAACTTAGCTCATTTCTATTAATCCGTGTGCAGCCCCAGGCCCATGGTCTTTACCTCTATCCCATCTTGTGTGTCCCATCCGTTCTCTGCCTGCCTGACGACTCCTTCTCCGACTCCGCCCTTCTTCTTCCCATCATTCTCAGTTTGGCTTTCCTCCCTGACTTCCTGCTGTCAGCTTTTTATTAAATCAATCACAGCGACAAATCTTCACAGCGTACAAAAGGAGTCTCCACAGCAATAGTTCCTGATGTAAGCACTCAGATTTAGTAATGACTTTCATAGTATCTTTTTAGTTCCTTTTAAAATAAATAAAAAATAGATAAATAAAAGTTCCGTATAGTCACAGCAGGGTCAAAATTACTGGGTTGTTTGAAGCCCCTGATGCCCCTTCTCCTTTCCATCGTCACTCTGTCCTGGTGACTGTTCTCTTTTGTGTTTCTCCCTTGTTCACCATTGCTGTTGCCATCACTTTAGTCCATCTAGGAAAATATTGTTTCATATTCTGAATATTCAAACTTTTCCTTATGGTCAGGCTCCTTCAGCTATCAACTCACTAGTATCAGGCTGATGTTTAAAAATCATTGGTTTCGTCGTTCTACCTTTTTGTTCAGAAATTGTCAGGCTCTGCTCTGTAATTCTAGAGAGAGTCAAGCTCTAAAATACGACCGAGTGCTTTCTCTATTTCCTTTAAGTTCTTTTACACAAACCAACATCTCATGACTTCCCAACAGGAACCTTTCCTCCTAATGAGTTCCATTCTTCAGTGTCCAACTAACACACCACCCCAATACAAAGCTCAATGTTATGCTAAAAACCATATTTGGAGCATGTTTTGTTCCCTAGTTTTTGTGCTTTCTCATTTCAAGCTTTGTCTGTCTTTTGAAAAATGGCTTGAGGCTTATCTGATGACTCCCTAGAGTTCATAAAGAGCATTTATGTGTAGTAATTCAGATGTCCAGTGTTTGTCCCACAGAGCCTTCGAGTGAAAAGAAAAGTTCACTCTGTGGTCTTCGTTATGTTCCCTCCAATGTCTTCTCATTTTGCTATTGCCACCGCCATTCCCATCCCTCCACTGACCCCTTGACAAGCTATGCTCTTTGTGGAGGCAAAGTTCTCTCCCCTAGCACTCCCTGGGTACCATGAAACAATTGAAGAATTTCAAAAGACATTTCTATGTAACAAGAAAGAACAAAAGAAAGTAAACACCAAGTTTCAAGAAGCCACAAACAACCAGTTTGTACAATACAAGTAACATCCTGTCTTCATGCATCAGTTAGGGTTAGATTCAGATGTGTTGGCTTCCAACTCAAAGAATAGCGTAAAGACCTACGAATTTATTCATCCTTGTAAAAGAAGACTGCAGATCAATCAATATGGGATCAAAACACTTGCTTTTCTTCTGTCTGACCCCGAGCAGAAGGTCTGCAATCCCATCAGGTGAGACTAAGACCACTATCATGATTTTTGAGCCAAATTTGAAGCAAATTATATTAAATTCTGGCCAAGTCTATGGATACTGACCAGGTCCATACCTGCGACTCCCAGAGTATGGTGCTGAATTTTATCAGGCAGGGCCTTATAAAGGCAAAACTCACAAGGCTATATACTTCCTGTCTTTGTCGAATCAGAGGCGAGCACACATCCTGACGTACTTCCTGCCTATGTATGGTCAAGTACATCCCGTGCAGTTGAGGCAGCTAAGCCTTTATACAGAAGTGAAACCTCATGGTTTATTATCTTACATTAACTACAGCCCCCTCCCTCCAGCATTCCAGGAAGTCTTCTGTCCTCGGGCAAGTGATTACACAGAAGAGGAATTTCTGCTTCATAGATCTCTTAAGCACAGTAATTTCAATTTAAAATATAACTTTAGCCACCATGGGGCAAAAGCTTCAAGGTCATTTTAGGATATAATGTGACTGTTATGGTTCCGGCAATCACATACACATTTCCAGGAAGGAAGAAGGTAAAAAAAAAAAAAATTACTTCTCCCAAGGCAGCTTGGAAAAAACTATGCCCATATTCCCAAATAATGTTTATAAATATTCTTTTACATTTAAAGGGGAATATGCTATATAGAGATTTGCATTGGTATGGATTATGGTTTATTGATACAAACTTAAGGTCAATTTTGTTATATGTTTATTTTTGCTCTTGATTAAGGTATTGTGTTTATGTAGCTCATTTAAAAATGTAATGTATAATTAATAAATATAGGTTAATAGGTAATCATCTATAATAGTCAAGCTTGTAGTCATGTTATAGGGGAACACAGCTAGGCAGGGAAAACTAAGCTGAATGCTGGGAGAAAGGAGGTGGAGTCAGAAAGAAGCCATGGAGTCGCCGGAGACAGACATGCTGAAACTTTGCAGGTAGGCCATGACCTCGTGGTGATACACAGATAAATGGAGATGGGTTAAATTAAGATGTAAGAAGCAACCAATAAGAAGCTAGAGCTAATAGGACAAGCAGTGATTTAAATAATAGAGTTTCTGTGTGTTATTTCGGGGCTAAGTGCCGGGAACTAACTAGCAGTTTCCCTACAGTAATTTCAGGATATAATATGACTGCTATCACATGCACATTCCAGGAAGGAAGAAGGTAAAAGGGCCAAAAGGCCTCGGTGACTGTAGGCCTTTCCTGATGAACATTCCTTGGTTTGATTAGTCATACTTAGTATCAAGAGGGCATGTTGCTGAAGTTTGTAAGCAGATCATATTGTTGCCCCGAGAAAAGTGGGATTGTCTTCTAGAAATGACAAGGAAGCTACACACATGATATAGCAACACTATGGCTGCCTAAATAAGACCTGAACAGTGATATCACTAATAGACACACTAACATGAAAGGTGTCATGGTGCCCTAACCCCGCACAAAGACCAATCAGCAGTTATTGGCTGCTGAGAGAGAAAATTAGTCTTTGCCTGGGATGAGCCCCCTAATTGCTTATTCAATACTTGGAAAGGGAAAATTAGTCTTTGCCAGGGATGAGCCCCCTCTAATTGGTTATTCAATACCTAGTGGTCAGCCCTGAAATCATATGGATACAAGCTATACCAAATGGACTCAGCAGGCCGTGTTTATGAACCCATGTGTTCATATGTATGCAACAATAATAATCAAAGGAAAAGCTGTGAATTTGAGAGGGAGTAAAGGGGGCATGGGGAGTGTCAAAAGGAGGGGAGGATATGGAGGAAGGGAAGGGAAAGGAGGAAATGATGTAATTGTTTTTAATTAATTAAAAAAGTGGGATTCTGTTCAACAAGAGTAAAGGGGAGAATGGATATCGCCTGGATGTACAACCAGCCGTTTCTGCTAGTACAGATCATGTCTACAAGAAGCCTTGCTAAACAGATGTCTCCAGCTCTAAAACTCAGGTCCAAACTAAAACATCCACTGTCTTTTGCATTTTGAACTTTTTTGCCAGTAGCGATGTGGCTACATCACCTTAGAAACCATTACCTTGGTGACTCCCTTTTCATACCATATGCTGTCTCAGAACAGGAAGGCCACATGTCTTTCTGGGATTGCCACCTCTGTCTTCAGTTATTGGCTTCAAACCCATGCAGTATCACTGGTGACGTATGTTAATTATGTGTTTCATTGTCACGACAAAATGCACACAGAAGTGGCTCCAGGAAAGAAGGGAGGGTTTATTGTGATGTACAATCAGCCGGAGCAGGAGAGCACGGTGGCAGGAGGAGGCAGTGGCTAGTCACATGATGTCCACAATCAGGAAGAAGAGAGCAAAGAATGGTGGTACTAAACTAACTCTCTCTTGTACATGCAGTTGGGACCCTGGCCCATGGAATGGTGCTCACTACATTTAGGGTTGATCTTCCTAGATTAATCTAATATTAATAACCCTTGGTAGACACACCCAGAGGCCTATTTCCTTGGTAATTCTAGATCCTGCCAAGTTAATAATCAAGATTTACTATCACAGTGGGACTTACCATTCTTTGCAGGGGGCTGTGGAACTGTCCCACCGTGTGGCATATTGTTATGATAATGTTCTCCCCTGGATCAGGTTCCTGTCATGTACTGAAGTTTCTGTTCTGCCCAGTTCCTGCAGTTGTTAAGTCCCAAAGAAACCACACAGAGGTCTACATTAGTTATAAACTGATTGGCCTAGTAGCTCAGACTTCTTATTAACTCTTATAACTTATATTAGCCCATTATAATGGCTCGGTACCTATTGGAGCCCGCGTGGGTCCAACAAAGATAATTATCTTTCCTAACTGGATTGATACGGAGTCTTGAGGAATAATCAGACACAACTTACATGGTCATCATGGAAGGGCAAGATCTCCCAAAACCCCCCCTCATTTATTCTCAAAACAGCTTATATATATATCATCACATCAATTGAGCAGGAAATACATTAGACTCGTATCCCAGGTAATCAGGTGAATGGCCTTCTGTCACGTCCGTCCGCATCTGTCTGTCCGCATCTACTTGTTTGCTGAGTATGCTAGCTGTCACGTAGGCCTGAATTAGCATCTCTCTAAGATAACCTCCAAACATCCTGACCATTAAGTCATCAGCTTCAGCCAACACCTCTCCTCAGGTGATCTACAGAGGAGTAGCACATCCTGGCTATTGTTAAGCAGAGACAGCTTGTCTGCAGAGCTACGTGACCAGCTCAGATCTGGCTTATGACTTTTGTGCCATACAGAAATACAGGCCTACAATCCACTCTCTCTTATTAAATTTTAATAACCCCTGTGCTTCTGCAAGAGGACAGATGGGTCATGCCTGGCTTGGGCAAAGTCCTCTTCATTTACCCAAATTTCCCCGTCATTGGAAAGTGGCTTTCGCAAGATTTCCTGTCTTAGGCATTTGGGGAGAAGAAGCTTCAAACCCATCATTGACTGCTGACCTCTGTAAAGAGTAAAGATTAGTGGAGAGAAATATACTTTTCAGGCCCTGTGTATTAGCCATATCTTTTGTCAGGATATATCATAATGCTTTATGAATAATTATGCTCCCAAAGGCTATATTCTCCTATCTTAAAGGAGAGTAGAATCACTTGAGTTGAAAATGTTTCTTTTGCTGGTACAGAACATCACTCAGAGCTAACATTCTCCGCATACGTATCAACTCTCAACATTCATCACCACAATCTCTCTTTCAGCAACTGTCAATCGCAATAATTTACACTCATGATTTTTTCACATCATCGGTCAATACAGATCTTCAAATTTTTCATATCATAATTTCATATTTAGCCGGTCAAAACCAGCTCTCCAATTTTTATAATTTTATATTTAGCTAGTTTAAACCAGCTCTCCAATTCTTCACAATTTTATATTTAGCCAGTCAAAACCAGCTCTCCAATTATTATAATTTCATATTTAGCTGGTCAATACCAGCTTTTCAATTATTCATAATTTTATATTTTTTCTTTACCATTATTTCATATTCTTTTTGGTCATTACTGATGTATTTAGTATCATTGGTCATTACCAGATTTTTCTCATCACCTTATATGCAGCTGTAAATATCAGGTCATTACCGTTAAGAGTATAATACCATTTGCTGTTATTAAATCCCATTTTCAGTCTCTGTGTAGCTGTTAAACCCTTAGTCTGCCCCCTTGTTAAGTGAAGAGGGGTTTTAGTCATTTTTTATTTTGCGTCTTTCTTTCCCTGAGGGGGAAGCTTAGGTCTTAGTTCTTAAGTTTAATATTTTATTCAAAATGAGTTCTGTGTCCCATAAACTGAGAACACTCAAATGTTCAGTTTGTATCTTAGTTCTGAAGCAACAGGTTTCACACCACAGCCAGCTGCAGACGTGGCAGTCAGCTCGTCTCAGCAGGATCTCTTTGTGCGAAGTCTCCCTGCAGCCACGCTAGTTGAAGGTCTGGATCAGGCTCCTCTTTGTGGGCTGGATTACCAGATTCCTCCTGGAGCTCTTCTCTTTTCATTCCTTCTGTTGGGCGGTTGTCAGCTAAGTTGTCCTCAGGTCTGTTGTCCTTCTGCTGGGTGCATCGAATTAGTTGCTCTGGAAGCCATCTGGCTTGATTTTCATCCTGTGAGAAAACACAGACATGCCCTCGACCCCGTATTAGGATGGGATCTGGTCCTTTCCAAATTCCAGAGCAAGGATCCTTTCACCTTGCTTTAGCAAGTGTGGTTTTTGTACCATTATGCCACAATCTGTCCGCAGCTGATCGCTCATGGACATCTGTATTTAGAAAGTTTAGTGTAAACAATGCATGATTTAAGGCATTGTGTGGTGGCTGAGGATACAACTCCCCTGTATTTATTTTTTGGAGTTGTGTTTTTAAGGAGCTATGTGTATGCTCCACAATTCCTTGTCCTTGAGGATTATATGGAATACCAGTCTTATGAACAATATTTCATTGAGTACAAAATCTTTGAAAAGCTTTGTTAACATATCCGGATCCATTGTCCTTCTTTATTACCTTTGGGGTTCCCATGTATGAGAAGCATTTTAAGCAATGAGTTATTAGATGCTTGATAGCTTTCCCAGTTTGTGCTGTGGCCATTATGAATCCTGAGTAGGTATCAATTGTCACATGCACATATCTCAATTTTCCAAACTCAGTAATGTGAGTTTGACATCCATTTGTCATATATGGTTAGGAAGCAGTCCTCGGGGATTTACCCCCAAATGAGGCACAGGTAGATATTGTAGGCATCTCTCACATTGCTTAACAATTTGTCAAGCAGCTTCTCTGGTCAGCTTAAATTGTTTTTTTAAACTTAAGCTGTTTTGATGATGCAAAGCATGTGACTGCTGTGCAAGTTCAACCTGAGATACAGCAATTATTTTTGTAAGTTCATCAACTAGAGCATTACCATCAGCTAATGGACCAGGAAGACTTGAATGCGCTCTGATATGTCCCACAAAACATGATAACTTTCTACATTGTATGGGTTTCTGAATCTGTTGAAACAATATTTTAACTAGTTCATTGCTAGTTCCTATATATGACACTGTTTCCAAGATTTACAATGCCTCATAAATATACCGGCTATCAGTATATAGATTAAAAGCCTTATTATCAAAATTCTTAAATATCAGAGCTACAGCCCGCAGTGCAACTATTTGAGCTGAAGCTGGTTCTGTCTGTACCACATGTCCTTTGCCATTGACTACATAAGCAGCTTTTCCATTAGATGAGCCATCAGTGAAAATCAACAAAGCATCCTTTAAGGGATTCTTTGCTACTATTTTAGGAAAAATGAATGAATGCTGTTGAGTAAACTGCAGTAACTGGTCAGCTGGGAAAAGATTATTAATCTGACCTTGAAACTGAGCAAATGTAATTGCCCATGAGTCACTATTTTGAAATAACCATTCAATTAGGTGCTTAGTGTAAGGAACATTGATTACAGCTGGTTCTTTGCCAAAATATTTTCTAGATTTCATTTTGTTCTTCTGTGCTAAGCATGTTACTGCTTCAAAATAAGGATTTAATACTTTTGCTGGTGACACAGGCAGATGCAGCCATAAAAGTGGTTCATTCTGCCATAAGACTGCTGTAGGAGTCAGTCTTGTAGGTAAAATACATGCTTGCCATGTCTGGCTATAATCAATATAGCACACCTGCTGTTCCTGTATAGCCTTCTCTATCTGTGAGAGAGTCTGTCTGGCACCTTCTGAAAGCTGCCTGTTAGAATTTAGATCACTGTCTCCTTTAAGTATCTCACTTAAAGGCTCAAGGTCTCCTGTAGGAAATCTTAAATAAGGTCTTAGCCATTGTATATTTCCTAAAAGCCTTTGAAAGTCATTAAGAGTCTTTAAGTCATCCTTTTTTTATTTTTATCTTCTTGTATAGCTTGAGCTACAAATTTCTGGCATAAAGTAGCACAAAACGTTCCATTGATATCTCATCATTGGCTCTCTGAAATTAACTGAAGGAATACTAAAAGTAAACCTTTGACAATCTTGTGGCGCTAAAGGAATTGTATAAAAACAATCTTTCAAGTCTAAGATAACATTATGCATGCCTTTTGGTGTGGCTACTGGAGACGGCAGCCCTGGTTGCAATGCTCCCATTGGCTGCACGGTAGCATTGTCCTCTCTAAATCCTGAATTAATCTCCATTTTTCCGATTTCTTTTTAATCATATACGGCTTAAAAGTTCCTTCATGGCCTTCTTCATCTTTCCAGTGCAGTTCAACACTACTCTGTCCAGGATTTCTAGTCCGACCAATTCCTTGTAACTGTGTAATAGTCACCATTATGGACCACTTAGAAGGCCACTGGCTGGCGGCTGTGCCAGTATCCAGGAGGCCAGAAAATCTTTTTCCATTTATAAGCAAAGTGAGTTCCGGTCTCTGAGGACTTATGGTCTGTACCCAAAATGCATCAGATGAACCAAATCCATCTTATCCTTTCTTTTCTTTTTAAGACCTCAACATAAAACCAACAATACTTAACCTCATTCAAGAAAAATTTTAAATTAACATTTAAATGGACTGGTAAAACTCTAACACAGCCTCATTGGCATATACGTTGAGAGAAACAATGAATCAGATCCCTTGAACTGAGAAGCTTCTGTATAGCAAAGGACATAGTCAACGTGACATAATAGCCTATACAATTGGAAAATACCTTTACTAATCACTAATCTATTCCAAAAACATACAAAGAACTCAGGAAATTAGTCATCAAAAGAACAATTAATCCACTAAAAATATATATAACGGACTTAAACTGAAGACTCTCAATAGATGAACTTAAAATGACTGAAAGACATTTAAAAATGCTCAAATATAACATCCTTAACCATTGGAAAAATGCAAATCAAATTTGAGACTCCATCTTATCTTTTTAATATGACCAAGATTAAAAACACTGCTCATAACTTATGCTTAAGAGAAACTCCTCCACTGTTGTCGAATTCTCAGAAAATTAGGCAACAAACCATTTTAAAACTCAGCTATACCTCTTTTGTGCCTACATACAAAAGATGCTCAACCATATCACAAGGGCACGTGCTCAACCATGTTCACAGCAGAATTACTTTATCATACACAGAATCTGAAAACAACTCAAATGAATAATCCGCCTCATTTATTCTCTAAACAGCTTATATATCATCACATCAATTGAGCAAGAAATCCATTAGACTCGTATCCTAGGTAACCAGGTGAATGGCCTTCTGTCACGTCTGCTTCTACCTGTTCGCTGAGTATGCTAGCTGTCATGTAGGCCTGAATTAGCATCTCTCTAAGATAACCTCCAAACATCCTGACCATTAAGTCATCAGCTTCAGCCAACGCCTCTCCTCAGGTGATCTACACTTATGAGTAGCACATCCTGGCTATTGTTAAGCAGAGACAGCTTGTCTGTAGAGCTACGTGACCAGCTCAGATCTAGCTTATGGCTTTTGTGCCATACAGAAATATGGGCCTACAGGTACCTTATTCAGGGAGGCAGTCACAATCTTGCTTCCTCTGAGGCTGGGTCACGACTACAGAATGCTTTCCTCTTCCCAGAATTCTCCTGTTCTCATCACCCCACCTCTACTTCCTGCCTGGTTGTCCTGCCTATACTTTCTGTATGGCTACTGGCCAGTCAGCATTAATGAAAATACAACTGTCAGGGTACAGACCATTGTCCCACATCTCTGACACCTTTCCATTTTGGCCGTGTGATATATTGTGGTCAATGAGACACCAGCAAGTGTCATCCCAGAGGCTTGAGAAGCACTGTGCACTGTACGTGGCCTTACTAGAGAGGTGCCACCTCTCTGTAAGAAACCAGGGGTAACCAGATGGATCAGCTGCATGGCTGAGAGCTGGAACTCTTCAGTTATTAGTCCTAGTAGCTTCCAGGCAGTTATATGAAGCTCTCTTGAATTTTGGCTTTAGCAATCTTAGAGGAGACTCCAGAAGAATTGGACAGCTGAACTTCTCCACTGAAGGCTTATAAGTAGATATAATAGATTGTTGCTATTTTAAGGTGCTACATGTTGAGGTGGTTTCTTATGCATAAATAGGAAATGGAGACATCTTGGATCTTGTTCAGAGAAGTTATGGTTTGGATTAGGTTCTGGGCTAGTCATATGCCTGAGTACAAACTACGGTTTGTTGGTACAAACAGACAGTTGGCACTCTCTATTGCTGCTTCTGTACCTGTGGATGCAACCAATGACAGATAAATACATGCAGGGCAATACCGCATCCAGGTCGAATGAGTACCTACTTTTTCCTTGTTGTTATCTCCTAAACAGTGCATTGTAAAACTCTTTGCACAGCATTTACATCTTATATGCTACAAGGAATCAAGAGATGATTTAAAGTGTATGGATATGTCGGTTAGGTGACAGTACTAGACCACTTGCTATGGAGTTTGAGAAGTCCCAGAAGCCCTAATAGTGGCTATCGAGGGACCATTGTACTTAACAGCTAGCCTTTGATTTTTCATCATTGATTTCTTTGTTTTTTTTTTCTTTTTAACTATTTAGGGCAATCAATTATTTAATTAGTATATGGAATTCCTTTGGCCACAGTGTATGAACAGAAAGAGGAAGCTGACCCAGTTCGGAACAATTAAAGATCAGGCTCAGGACTCAGGTTCAAATTCTCTTTTCATTGGAGCCTCAATGGTGTAGTCAGTTAGCATGTGGTGCTTACACAAAGTCTCTTTTCATCCGGATACAGACACTGGCGTTAGGAAGGATCTCAGGAGAAGGGTTCCTTCCTTTCCTTTGGTCCTGGAGACACTCTCAAGTCAGAGAGACCCTGAATTCAACATGTGGCAAATGGTCACGGAGAGCTCTGGGTGTGCAAACCGCTGTGCTTGTCTGCAGAGGAACCTGTCTGTGCTCAGCAAGACAAAGACAGATGCCCCTGGAGGAAGCAGCCAGTTTCTGATAGGAACGAAGGCTGCTCCACAGGAGGGAGAGGGAGTTCACATCCGGGACCTTACACCTGGTTAAAAGTCAATGAGGTCATAGAGCCTAGGGAGGAGGAAGCTCCAGTTGTTGCTTTGCTAAAAGGACGTGTTGTGTCCATCAAATTGCTGTCTAAACAATGATGTTAATTCTGGTAGATGGGTGTGGTTGTTAACTTTGGTAAGAGAAATTTCCTTGTCCAGGGGACAGAGGTAGCTGCAGAAACCCATATCTAGTTCTATGAATAAGTGACTGTTGAATACTCAGCCATAAATGAGGCATCCATATTGTCCTCTTCACGGCCCAGGGAATATTGTGGAAGAGAAGATGAAAACGATGCGAAGAGCCCAAGGATGGGGTGGGCTGTTGTGGATCATGGTCTTCTGGGCACGATGTGGCCTCTACACTCTTGACAGTGGCCGTGATGATCTACACAATATAAGATTAGGCCCTTCAACACCCCATCGTAGAGTTGGGAGAGGTTCTGAGATTCCATTCTTCCCTAAGGACTTACAGGCAGTTAACAGTAGACAGGGGGAGTAAGAGACCTCTCTTTTTTTAGTGGTGTAACCACTGGTAAGGTGAACATGTTCTCTGGTAAATAATAATCTCTGCTATACTTCTGTAATCACCCCTAATGAAACTCACATAGGTTCATTAAACAGAAAGACGTGAAAATAGAAAGGGGCTAGTTGGAAAAAGAGAGGGGATTGGCAGGAGTAGGAGGGGGACAAGAGAGGGTTATTGGAGCTGGAGGTGGTGGTGATGGTGATGGTGGTGGTGGTGGTGATGGTGATGGTGGTGGTGATGGTGGTGGTACACCTTTGCTCCAGAAAAATGTTCCAGGGAAGTCTTCATCAGGGCAGTTTTTGGTAGCAAAAAAATTAATGTGGGTGTCATCTGCTGGAGAATGGATGAGTAACCTATGGTGGAATGTTATGTGCTTTCCAAATAAAGATGTAGATTTTACATTGAACATTAGTGTGAAAATAAGACATACT
>NC_022021.1:31643600-31646611 GCF_000317375.1 Microtus ochrogaster | reverse complement strand
AGCTGAAATTCAAGAAGAGCCCCAAAGGGTTCTCGAGAACACAAATGGTTTGTGAACTATTTGCAATTTGAGGCAATTTGTGCCATTCCATTCACTTGATCATGAGTAACTTCCCCAGCAGAGAGCGATTTACATGTCAGACTTCACGGTAACCAAGAGTGTGCAAGGCAACAGGATTCATGTTGAACTGAATAGAAAGCAGGGCCGCTGGGTGAAGCAATTCTCTCTACTAACTCGAGGGCGAAATTCGATGTCACAACACGATTACCAAAAATATGAGAGGGCAAAGGTCAAGAATTTTCCTGATGTTTTCCTCATGGCATTCTGTTCTATTTTAGTTTCGTGTAACAGCTATCCATGGGTTGATGCCAAGTGGAATGTACTTGCTGGAAAGAAATAAAAAAAAAGAATCTGAGAATATTACACATTATAGTAACAGATGGTTTCCATATCACCCCTAATTCCTGGTCAGAGCATGATAAAAGATAGTGCATAGATGAAAAAATATGCCTGCTAACTTTTCTCATTACTGAAGAGAGGTCAAGAGCTAAATATGAGTGATGAGGTGTTGATGGCTCCACACACTAAGACCACTTAAAGGTGATGTTTAAAATCTTTGACTTCTTATGTTATCTGCCAAATCTGAAATCCAACAGGATACTGACACAATGGTTTGAAAACTTTAATTTTAGAATTCTATGTAGTTTGTGGTATGGGAGGTAAATTCTCTCCAAATTGTCTTCTTTTCTTTAATTGCTTCATTGTTTCTCTCCAAAATTTTCTGTGCAGCGGCCTTTGGAGTCTTCAGGTTTATCATTGTTAAAATGAAAATTTAAGTGCCCCCAAATTGCTCTTGAGTGGTTCAAGATGCAGGATTGAAGAAAAAAAATTCCTATCCCTATGGAGTTTATATATTGTTGTCTTAATTCTGGTTAGTCTTGAGTATAAAATGTTTACTATTATGATATAATAATATCAGAAAAATTATTTTTATAAGGTACTTTTGAAATTTGGTAAAATTTTGTCCTGATATTGTTAGTCTGGACCTTGGAGCATTTGACTGTTGTGATATGACTGCTTATTGTACAGATTTAAATATAATTTGGTTCAAATAATATCTCTAAACAACAGCAAAACTACCTGGAAAAACAGAGTAAAGCTATAGAATGCTACAGTTTTTGACATCTATTATTATTTATTTTAATAATAATTTTATATTTTTTGAAATTCTAGTATAATTATATCATTTCTCCTCTTTGCTTTCCTTCTTCCCACCTCCCCCATATGTTCCACTTGCTCTCTCTCAAACTAATGGCCTTTTATTCTTTAGTCATTTTCACACACACACACACACACACACACACACACACACACACACACACACCCTGCTCAGTCTGTATAATATTACGTGTATGTGTGTGTGTGTGTGTGTGCGCGCGTGTGTATGTGTGCGTGTGTGTGCATATGGTTCTGGGGCTGGTTACTTGGCATGGGATCGCAAGTTGGAGGAATTTCCCTGGGGAATACTGTTTTTCCCGCTTTCTTTAGTTACCCGGAGTTTTTGGTCTAGGGTTCTTTGGATTTTGATGGACTGTGGTTTTCTGTTGCAAGTAGAAGTTCCTTTGATGAGGGGTGAGGATTCCGGTTATCTGTGGGAATAAGGCTAAATATTTGGAATGTAGTTAAAGATGGCCCTGCTTCAGTAAAGTGGTGGCTGTAGGTTCTCTTCCAAGATCTAAGGATTCTTCAGCCCAGGGGAGTTGGCTAGGCTTTCACTCTTGCTGGGCCTTATCCAGCCAGGAAGCTGTTGGTTACTGCCAGGGTGTGGAGCCACCACCGCACTCTTGGAGTTACTGTGCTGTGCAGGCAATTGTTGTGGTTCATATGCCTCTTTATTTTTTAAATCAATTCCCTGAGAATATTCACATATGAGTATTATATTTAGATTAGTTCCAACACCCATCTAACTCCACCCATGTCCCCTCCCACTTCTTAAATTACTGACATCATCTTCTTTAATTATTATTACACACACACACACACACACATACACACACACACACTTTACTCAGTGGGTTTTGTTTAGTATTGCTTTTATAGTGTATTTGTTTCAGGCTGACCATTGAGCCATCTATGGGGGTCTCATCCCTGGAGAAGACTGAGTCTCCTTCTCTTAGAAGTCATTAATTATCACTGGGAGTGGATCCACGTGAAATTTCCCCCATGCACATTGGCAGCTTTTGTTTTATATCCATAAGATGTGTGAAGGTGTACATTTCGCTGAATAAGAGCAAAAAGCTTGGTGCCCTAAATTTTTATAGCTTGGACATTAATACATTGAGATACATTCCAATCTTCTCTCATTATCGTTACTTAAAAATTTAAATGCATTCATTTATTTTATGTGTGTGTGTGTGTGTGTGTGTGTGTGTGTATTCATGTGCCTGCATGCACAGGAATGCCTTGGCATGTGTATAGGTCTGTGGACAATTTGTGGGAGTTGTTTCCCTCTGCCATGTGTGTGCTGGACATTGGAATCAGGTTTTCAGACTTCAGCAGCAAATGTCTTTCTCCACTGAGATCTCGCATTATTTATGGCAATGTCTATGATGTACAAAGTAAATCCTCCCAATGCAATCTTGTTTGCATCTCGTGTAATCTTCTTTCTGAACTCTTTTCCATCCTCAAAATCCTGGGCCTTGTACCTGCCCCTCCCCCGACGTTTATTGCTCTTGGTTAGTCCCTGTTTTCTCTAGTCCTCTGAATTTCTGAGGAGAGTTGCATCAGTTATAGAAAGCTGCATGGTGGAGGGCAGATGAGCTCCTACTGAGCAAAGCTCCTGTCAAGCTCACCAGGGAATATCTGAGGTTGGGAATCCCGGGCCAATGTCAAAGTGATATTGCCAAACAGTTCCGTCCATTATAAATTAGGTCATTGGTAGCTGTGGATTATTTTAAACAAGTTACACACAGACTAGACATTTTAGAGTTTTGAACTGATTTCTTTTTTTT
>NC_022021.1:31635421-31642540 GCF_000317375.1 Microtus ochrogaster | reverse complement strand
CAGGGAAGCACATATCTTAATTAAGGGAGCCATCTTAGGGTTGGGAAGAGACTTGGACCTGATTTCTTAATTTCTTCCAAAATCACCAATTAAGGCATTAAAATAGATTCATAACAAGAATGAAGGTTTAATAATTTCCAAGTGTACATCAAGACTTAATTTCTCCTTTTCCCCAATCTTACTTATACGACATCAGAATAACACCTGCATTTTAAAAGCAAGAAAATTACTGTGCGTTGTGGTGCAATAGACGATCTTGAGAGGCAGAACCAGGGGAATCGAGAATCCAAGGTCATCTTTGGCTGCATAGGGAATTCACGGCCAGCCTGGGTTACACGAGATCCCATCTCAAAGAAACAAACAAATCAAAAGCAAATGAGAAAACTGATTTAATCTGTAGGATGACAGTGTACAGGTCTGCTTGTGAGGTTTCTGAGGGCATGCTCCTCTCACAGACGATAACTATCCCGGAGAGAATCCCAGCCTCTACCTAAATAAATAGGTAGGTAGATAGCAATACAGACTAGTGTGGTCACAGACCTGTTGAGTGCTGTGGAACTCAGATAAAACAGCTAACATCTCTAAGGGCTTAAGGAGAAGGAGGCCCTTAATCCCATTTCATATATTTACTCACTTTCTCAGAATCTTTCCCAAAGAGCACAGTATATAGCTAAAAATGGGAAGCAACAACAAAACCCAAACCAAACCAAAAACAACAGAAACCCCAACCAAATAGTCAGTGTTGCTATCTAAGAATGTAAACCAAGATACTTTCCACGTTTTTTACATTTATGTATTTTGTGTGTATGTGTGTAGGAGGGTGTTGTGCGCCGTGGAACATGCGTGGAGATCATGGGGACACTTAAGAGAGACCACGCTATCCTTCCTTCCACTATGTGTGTTCGAGAGAATTAAACTCAGCTCATCAGGTTTGGTGGCATGTACCTTTATCTGCATCTCCCTGGTCCACATACCTGTTTTTACTACATTAGACTAGTTGTCTATAAATAAATAACACTATATTGTTTGTATTTTTAATGTCAGTACTCAGGGCAAGTCACAGATGGGGGATACGGATTTCAGAAATCTTTCTACTGTCATCATGGCTCAGAACGTCTTCAGAGAAATGAAAACAATATTGTAATAGACAGAAAGGCCTGCACTTTCAAAGAAGCCCTTGGAGCCACATTTAACTATAGCTTCTAAATAAATAGAGTCATAAATCTAAATAAAAATACATACTTACTATTATTATTTGTAATATTGGCAAAAAAAATCACAGATTTGTACAATAGAAGAAAGGGGTCAATTAATGGAGACCCCCCAGGAGAGCAGAGACCCAGAGGCAGATTTTGATTTAAGCATTTCTGTGTCCACTGATTTCTCTCTCACTTCTTGAATAGCTTCCTGTAAAACACCAACTGTCTGTTAAAAAAATGAAAATCTCAGTACTTGTTAAACTACAGAAAGGTTCTCGGATTATGTGTGGTGTCCTTTTATCTTTTCTGCCTCTAGGGGGAGTGTGTTTTCAACAATTCTGCCACCAGAGGTATGTTCTTGTGGGTTAAGGCTTACCTGTGGTAGTCTTTAGTGGGGGGACTTCAGGACTGGCTGGACAAGAAAAAGGGACCTTTGAAACTCTGCAAGGACCCTCACTTTACAGGTCTTAGCCAGGGTTCTGAGGCAGGGGGATTATAGAGAAAAAGCCCCAGGCATTTTTTTTTTTTAAACTACATTTCCAAGAATTGTGGTAACTTCTCCACCTGGTAGGCTTTCTTGGCGATCGCTGCAAAACATCTGGACAAAAATTTCACTCAACAGAACTAGAAACAAAACAGCTCTCGGGTATTGACGAAAGCATTTCTAAATTCTAGAAAAGCCTCCGAGTTTCTGAAATACTACATTCAACACCGACATGTTTGGGCTTTCAACTGGCCAATCTTTTTCCTTTGTTTTCTTTGACAATTGAAGTAGATAATTGAATTCTGAATGTGGAAAACCATGGCCTCCTCCCTGAAAGGAACAATATTTAAAACCTGAGTTCAAGGCTCTTTCTGTTTTCTCGCTTCCTTCCTTTCTCCCTTTCTCTTTTCCTTGTTTTGCTAGTATTTCTGTTAAAATATTACAAAGGTTATATCAAGTGCTATTATTTTCAGTTTTGCTTTTCTGGAAAGCCTGAAAATTTGTTTTTAATAAGAGTGTGTGTATGAGTGTGTGTCTGTGTTTCTGTGTGTATGTGTGAATGTGTATGTGAATCTGTGTATGTGTGTGAGAGACTGTGTGTGTGTGTGTGTGTGTGTGTGTGTGTGTGAACTGTGTGTGTGTGTTACTAGGCACTGAATTTATCTTAGGCAAATTCCACTGAGTTGTAGCCCCAGCCCTCTTTTCTTGTCTTTTTCTTAAAACCTTTTATTTGGTGACAGTACCTTATAAAATTAAATTCTCTAGGTTGGCCCTGAATCACTCTATAGCCCAGGCAGCCTTAAAATTCGATATCCTCCGGAGGAGCTGGCCTTTCAGGCCTGGGTCACCAGATATCAGTGTGATACAAAGAATATCACTTTCCGTGGGAATCAGCTTGGTTACCGACCCTGTTCTACATAGTATTACAGGTGACCTTTCCTAATAAAAAATGTCCACAGGGAACAAAGAGGTATTTGAACATCATGTATACTCTTTGGGCCATGGTTCTTCAACTGTAGAAGCAGAGATACCTTTTCCGGCTTAAGATGGCAAAACTACGTGGTAGTTTTAGCTGGGTGCCTAAAGAACTCTTCGATGGACACAAACCCATAGACTTGTGTTACTGTTCTCGTTCTTGTTTGTGTTTGAAGGCTTATTTATTTATTTTAACTCCCAACTTCTGTTCATTTGAAATCTGCATGGATTTGTTAAGCACAAGGGCAGCAACTTTGTGACCCCGTCCCCGCTGTTTCTGGGCCATTCCACAGCTTCCTCCTGGCTGGAAGCTGAGCACTCCTACCCAAAGGCCACAGGGAGGCCATGGTCCTAGCCATGACGTAATCCTACTGCCCTGCTGCTGACCCAAGGGCGAGGCCTGAGATGCGAGAGGCGCTCACACGGGGTGCCACTGAAACCTCAGACTATCCTAGTGAGCCCACACCACACACTGCAGAATCATATCGCCATTGGCCCGCGTTCCCCAGACACAGGGCATACCGTTTGGTAACAGGAAACCTTGGTTCTTCATGTCTCCTGGCAACCAGTTGAAATCCACTAAGACCCTTGGAATCCAGGATTTAGCTGTTGTCTTTTTTTTTTCTTAAATAACTATGAGCCTATAAACAAATGTTTGCTTTCCCAAGAGTTCAGGAAGGATTTAATTGTTGTGAAGCGCTAAATATCAGTTTCCAATGTGCGTAGATAATTCTTCAGAATTAAATTTTATATAGAAGCCTCTTTTACTACTGGTTAGCAGCTCTAATTAAATTAACAAAACTTCACCCAGGATATAGAAAGTCATACTTGGAGCAAAGTTTTAGGGACCACAGTGCAGAACTAATATCTCAATGGCTCTGGGCATGAAAAGTAGTCCAGAATTACATTTTCACTTCTAGAAAGGACGGTGGAGAGAGTTTTGATGCCATGTTCCCGAACACCTCAATTTGCCATTTCGTAGTCACAGAGGAGAGCAAAGACATTTTGGAGTCTCAGAATAAAAAAAAAAAAAAAAAAAAAAAAAAAAAAAAAAAAAAACCCGCCCTGGGCAGTAAAGAATCGCGTGCAAGTTTCTGCCGAAAGAGGGCGTACATTTTAGACTAATAGAATTCCTGTACGCACCGACGCCCAGCTAAATGAAAGAACATTTTAAACATTTTAAAGTTAACTTTCATTTGCGGGATTTTAGTGTCAGAACTACCTTGTGCAACAGCCAGTTTCCATCGCAAATGTCTTTGCTGCGTGACCATGAAAAAAGGGTTCAGGCCCTTTGGACCTGCGCAGCTGCGCGGTCCTGCGCGCCGTGCCTCTGGTCTCGGACACCCCCACAAGCGTTTCCACTCCGTCTGCATCGCTGTGGTAGTTGTGACTAGTGAGAAAACTGGGTCTCCCAGGCAGGACCTTTCTGGCCATCCCAGAATCTCAGGAATTCTGGAGCAGAAGCGGCTGGATCTCCCAGCACTGGGGTTGGAGCAGACTGCTGTTCGGCACTTAGGGATTCTCTGGGGAAGATTTTCTTTTCTTCTTCTTCTTCTTCTTTTTTCCCCATGGGGCTTAGTAAACAGAACTTTGGGGGGATGCTTTTCAAGCTCTGTGACACTTCCTGGAATGGAATCATTTACCTACCATTGGAAGCAACAAGTTTCGCTTTCCTGGCCTCGGTGACCCTGCAGAGGAGTCTGTGCCCCGAGACAAGGCGACGACTGCAGCCGCTGTGATTCTAGCATGTCCCAGCAGCCCGGAGGGAGGGGAGCCACGCCGGGAGGGGGAAGGACGGGTTCGGAAACCGCCCAGGCCAGATGGGCATACTAGGTCCGCAAATGAATCTTCTGGCACTGGGACCTTGTTCCTTGTTCTCCGACCTTGCTCCCGGAATCTGGAAGGTCAGGTGCGGGACAGGACTGGCCGCATCCAGACAGAACGAGGCGGGAGCGAGAAAAGAGGTGAGAGCGAGTGAGACCTATGGAAATTTGCGCCGAAGCCACCAATTTGGAGACACCCCCACCCCTTTTTGCAGCGTGTGTGTCTGCGTGTGCGTTTGTGCATGTGTGCGCGCGCATTTCTTTCAAATATCTATCTATACTTTTTTTTTTTTTTAATGGGAGCTAAAGAGAGTGGAGCCAGAGAGAGGCGGGGACCTTAGAGTCGCGCCGCGCCGAGAAGGCTCCCGCGGGTGTAGACGTGGGCGGCTGCGGCTTTGGGCCAAATCTGAGCACCGGCAAGGAGTGGGGCTTAGGGACCGGGCAACTGCGAGTAGGCCAGGGGTGCGGGGAGGAGCCCTGATGTAAGAATGTTAATGAGAGGCTCCCCCAGCCCAACCCCCACCCCACCCCACCCCCACCCACCCCACCCGCTGCAGAGACAAGCCCGGCCTCGGCTCGCCATGTGTGGTAACGCGCTCCGCCGCTGCCACGCTATTTAAACACCGGCTATGGATCCAGGAACCCGCGCGAATCAATGGGATCAAACGCGAAGGAGGTGCACCGTCAATTACAAGCACCTGGACAAGTCTAACTTTTTTTTTCTTTTACAAATAACGCCGTCAAACGCAACCTTAGCAACGCCCAAATAGAAAGCCACCTCTAAGTCTATGTGCAAAGGGAGGGAGAATCTATATATTTATAATAACTATATATGTATATTACAGACGCACAGGTTTACATTTGGTGAACTTTTCTTTTTCTTTCTTTGCTTTTTTTTTTTGAAAACCTAGGGACACTGAAGAGGAGTCTTCCTCTTTCTTTTGGCGCTTTACTCAAGGGGATATTCTGTTTTCTTGGAGCGCCCAAGGGGGCGCAGGGACAGAGAAGAGAGAAGAGTGGGGAGGAAAGAGGCAGGGTGGGCGGGGGGCAGAGGGCGAGAGGGCAGCCTAGGCGAGGGCTTGCTGGCAACACGATGCAGTCCCTGCTGCTGCTTACTTTCTCGGCGTGCGTGCTGCTGGCCCGGGCGCGGCTGGCTGGCGGCGCGAGTGGTGGCGGTAGGGACAACGGGCCAGGCAGCGGGCGCCGGCAGAGAGAGGCGCTGGCGGCTCAAAAGATCGAGGTGCTTGTGCTGTTGCCCCGGGACGATTCATACTTGTTCTCCCTGGCCCGGGTGAAGCCGGCCATCGAGTACGCTCTGCGTAGCGTGGAGGGCAACGGTACCGGGAGGAGGCTATTGCCTCCCGGCACTCGCTTCCAGGTGGCCTACGAAGATTCGGACTGTGGCAATCGTGCGCTCTTCAGCCTGGTGGATCGCGTGGCGGCGGCGCGCGGAGCCAAGCCAGACCTCATCCTGGGGCCGGTGTGCGAGTACGCGGCAGCGCCGGTGGCCCGGCTGGCGTCGCACTGGGACCTGCCGATGTTGTCTGCAGGAGCTCTGGCCGCCGGCTTCCAGCACAAGGACACGGAGTACTCGCACCTCACGCGCGTGGCGCCTGCCTATGCCAAGATGGGCGAGATGATGCTCGCCCTGTTCCGCCACCACCACTGGAGCCGAGCTGCCCTGGTCTACAGCGACGACAAACTCGAGAGGAATTGCTACTTTACCCTCGAGGGGGTCCACGAGGTTTTCCAGGAGGAGGGTTTGCACACGTCTGCCTACAATTTCGACGAGACCAAAGATTTGGACCTGGACGACATCGTGCGCTACATTCAGAGCAGTGAGCGAGGTGAGCAGGAGCGCCACCCGGGTCCTTGGCTATGTCCCAGTGGTTCTAGGTGGTTTTCCCCAAACCCCATCAACTCAGCCTTTTGCAGATCTTACCCTCCCCCGAAACCCGAGGACCCGAGGAGGCTGTACGCTGGGACTTGTTCAGGTGTGAGCTGCCTGACCCAGGGGAGGGTTGAGGGTAGCCCATCGCTGTGGAAGGGTTGTGCCTAGAGAGTCCTGGGGAAGTGGATCAGGCCGAGGGAACGTTCGAGCCTACTGCTAGCTCGGTCCGAAGTATGACAGGTGTTGTCAAACACCAAGGATTTTCCCTCTTGGACCGTTCTGGCGTCCCAAGCGTTCAAGGAACTTGTTACTCTGTCCATTGCTGTCACGCGCCCCCCTTATAGGGCGACGCCTAGCAGTGGCGCGCAGCTCATTGACTACCTGGGGGTCCCCTGGCTTCCCTGGCTGGTCTTTCCCCAGACCCCAGATCTCCTTTAAAGGCTCTTTGTGTTACTCTTCCAAGCCCCCTCTAGTCTCATATAAACAAGCTTCTGTGGTTTCCACCAAAGTGCGTCGCTGTGTCTGGACTCCGGCGACACTCACTTCCCCCGGGCGCTTTGGCTTCCCAGACTCTGAAAGAGCGCAGAGCTGGGCTTGACCCGAGCACGCGCAGGATCCTGTGCGGAGCCTCCTTCCCACGGGTCTTCTCCCCGGGCTTTTCTCCCCGAGTAACAGAGGGCTTGGAACAATAGCCAAACGAGAAGAGAGAGAGAGAGAGAGAGAGAGAGAGAGAGAGAGAGAGAGAGA
>NC_022021.1:31602719-31635321 GCF_000317375.1 Microtus ochrogaster | reverse complement strand
GAGAGAGAGAGAGAGAGAGAGAGAGAGAGAGAGAGAGAGAGAGAGAGAGAGAGAGAGCGCTTAGTATGGGGGTTGCGACCATGGCTACTGGGTGCGTGTGAAGCTACTGCCCGCCTTTCTGTTGTGTAGATAGCTGAAGGAGGCGGAATCTCCGCATAGGGCAGTGAGTCGGGGTGTCCTGTTTGGGGTTCACAACATTCGGGAAATCCCGCCTTGCTTTCCCTTGGTGCGCAGGCGCTCGGAATATCCGCGGCATTTCCCCTTTCCCCCCTCCCCGCAAAGCTTCGGATGTCCCGGGTTGCTGTCCGGGTGAGACCCAGGGGGACCCGAGCCAGCAAGGCATCAGGCTTGTCCGCAGTTCGGACGCCGGGGACCTGTGCCTGCCTTTTGCGGAACAGCGCAGCATGAAGCTTGGGGACTCAGAACAGGTGAGGTGGGCAGGAAAAGCTTCCTGAGTGGCGCCACAGCGGCCTCTCTCTCCTACTTGGTCACTCTGAACTCGAGTGAGCATACCCTGTAAAGTGAAGAGGTGTTGTAGACAGTGTGGACAGGACAAGTTTGACCATAAGAACTCCAGGCTGTCTGCGCAGAATCACTGTTAGGTGCCCCGGCAGGGTACTGGTTATGTAAAAGGAAAGAAAGTTCTGTCCCGTGGTGGCAGATTTGTCCCTTCTGGGCGAGAAACCCACATCTGCTTTCCGTCCACTCTCAGTCCTCAGGCTACTGCAGCCTCTTGTGGTGCTGGCACTAAAAACCTGGAGACGACCCAGGGCAGGCGGGGAATGGGGGTGTGTCCCCCTCCTGGCTAGATCCCAGGTTTGCAAACCCTGTCATTGCCTTGTTGAACCGAGTGAGGTGGTGACCTTGGCACAGTGGCCTCCTGGGATGAGAAGCCTGGCAGATCCATCTGTCTGCTGTGTGGCCCCGGAGCTGCACTGGGCTCTAGGAGCCGTGGTGCTCAAAGGGCTAGAGAGAGAGAGCGCCGGCTCAGGAACCGGTGTGTCCTGGTTTAAATGCAGCTTGCACGCTGCCCCTGTTATTGTTTTTAAATACACTCAGATCTCTTCGTTTCCCTCTCCACCATCCAGTTTAGCGATGAAAGTTTGCTAGACGGGTGTGTGCCATCTTACAGGTGATAAGGTTATGATCGTACGGAGGATTCTTTCTCTAAAACCTGTCTCCAACAGTGATATGGCAGACTTTCCAAAATATAAATAAAAATATTTTTTTAGGCTGCTCTCCTTTCAATTTCATGCTCTTTGTAGAGAAAGTTAAGGCTGTCAGGATGTTTCCTGTGGATCTGAAGCTTTACTTCACTGGGATAGCCAAGGTGTTAAGTAGAGCTTTAGTGTATGCTGTATGCTGTCAGTAGAGTTTGGGGCTCAGCCACATGCTAGCTGGCAGGATCCTGGGCTGTTAATCTGTATCCCAGGCTCGCTCTTGAGGTAAAGCAGGCTTCTGTAACAGCCACATCTTGGGGATGCTGGGAAGGTTTAAGGAGCTAAGCCCCCAGAATGCACTGAAACAACACGGATCCGGGCAATAAACGTGTGGCTTCACTGTAGTGGGTGCTGTTTTCTATATGATAACAATCGCCTTCACCCAGAAGGGGAAGCCATGTCCTGGGGTCCTGGGAAGCACTCCTGGCTGAGAAGCACACACCTCAGGATGCAGCTCCTCCACTTTGCAAGGCACTGAATTCGGAACTTGTTTCTTCTGTGAAGCAAGGAGCTGGATGAGAATCAGGGCTTTTCCAGTTCATGTCTGAGGTCTGGAGTGTGTTTACCCAAATGTAAAAACCAAGCCGATAGCATTCTGCCACAGAGCATCTTCTGTCCTTAGGAACCCTTCCCACCTCCTCTTTTGGAAAGAACATTTTAACTTTAAAATCAAATTATGGATATCTGAATATCTTCACTGTTAAAAAGTGACCTGTGACCATTTCAGCAATATTGCAATTAATTTTTTTCTGGCTACATGATGCCCTTTAGAAAGGAAAATGAAAAACCAACCAACCAACCAACCAAACATACCCTCCCCAATCCAAATAATTCTTATCTCCTAGGGTGTACCACCTAAGTCAATAATTGAAAAACTTTAAAAAGTCTAATATACTTAAAATAGATATACCTGGGCAAGTGTGATTTAGTGTTCTTATAGCGTTCATTTATACTACTGGCTAAGGTAATGACACAGAGTCAATCTCAGCTCCCAGGCTTGAGACAATAGAGAGTTTATCAATGCTAGCTGCAGGCAGCTTGGAGAAGTAGGGAGCGGGAGATGAGATTTTACAAGGGGCTGCGTGATCATGTATTGCATTTTTTTTTTGTTTTTTTCGAGATAGGGTTTCTCTGTGGCTTTGGAGCCTGTCCTGGAACTAGCTCTGTAGACCAGGCTGGTCTCGAACTCACAGAGATCCGCCTGCCTCTGCCTCCCGAGTGCTGGGATTAAAGGCATGCGCCACCACCGCCCGGCCATTGTTTTTTTTTTCACCAGAAATTCCAACAGAAACTGGACAAGATGATACATTGGGCAGGTGGCTAAGTCTTGTTAGCCTTTTCCACTCAGGATTTGTCTGTTCCAGCTACTAAGAATATTCTAAAAAACACTTTAGGAAATAGATGTTTGTGGCATAAACACACACAGAGACACACACACACACATTCACATACACAAACGAGATCTTAGATGGGTGTGCAGTACGTGTCTGTAATCCCAGCATTCAGAAAACTGAGTCAAAAGGATTCTGAGTTCAAGGTCAACCAGGGTTATAGAATGTGCCCTGCTGTCCCAAAGTATAAACAAACAACAGACAGATGCTTTTTATTTATTACTGGATTCATTTATGCAGCTGACTTCTGACCTCGATATATCAGATGAAATGATACACTTACTATAAAAAGGACAGAGAGAAATACATTGTTTCAAGCAATTAAAGGTTATAGTTCTTTTGTTTATGTTGTTCGGAGATGCAGAACTTGAAGTGATCTACACACAGTCTTAGTCTTGTAGTTATGTGGCAGAATGCTATCGGCTTGGTTTTTACATTTGGGTAAAAACTACTCTTAGTCTTTTAGTTATGGCTATGTTATTATGTTGTTATTTATTTGGGCCTGGATAGTGAATACAGAGGTAGAAATAGTTAATGAATACAAGAATAACTTATTTTTAGTAGTCTGGTGTAAATGACCAAATAATTTGTCAGCAGAATTTTTAAGCCAAGAACCCATCATAAAGCTACCTAGCACACAGTAGCAGGATAAAAAAGCACTGCAGTCCACAGTGCAGAAAACACAAGAGCCCTTGGGTGGCTACAGCTTCGCAAACAGGAGAAATAAGGGTGTGGTCTGTCTTTTGTAAACAGCATCCCTTGCTTTGTAATGTAGAAGCAGAAAAAACCTGCCTTAGGAAGAAATTAGATTTTTATTTTCATCCAAATTAGGTACATATCTATGTAAGACCAGAAAATGACTTGTCTTATCAGGAGAAAGTCTCTTGTCACTTCCTCCCTGTCTCGGACTAACCAGAGGCCTCATTTCTGACTCTTGTGGATGTTCATAGCAATTTGACTTTGGAACTCCAAATAATAAGCTACTTTTGATTTTTTTCTTTGGTTTTAGGTTTTGTCTCTTGGAATGCCAGTGGAGAATGGTGGAGTTCTCCGCTAACATCTACTATCTGCTAACTACACATGCAAGAGTCTCCCTTGTTCATTCCTCTGATAGCATCTTGTCAGCATTTTTTGCTGAGCTCTGTAGTCAGAACTGATATTTATATTACCTTCTAAATGTTGCTCACAGTTGATCCACTTGGGGCCATGTTAAAAAAAAAAAGCCTCTTTGTTTGTTTAGTCTCCTATGGACTGACGGCTGACATCGCCTGCAAATTCTCCACTCCAGGCTCCTGACTTCTTTCAGCTTAGTCATTTTCCTGGCATCCTGTGCTATTATCCTTCTGAGCTCTCTATTTAGTGTCTTCCCAAGGCTTCTGTCACCTATCATTTTGAGCCTGGTCCCTGTGTGCCCTCCTTTCTTGATTGATGCTCTTGTTTTGGTGGACCACGTCTTCCAGGGCATTTCTGACTAAGGATGGATGAGAGATGCATTTTGAAATGTTTCACGGTTGAGATTTTATTCATTTTTGCCCTCATTAGATAATGGTAAAATCCATGCTATCCATAACCTTCCTCCTCAAAATTCGATAGAATGACCCCATTGTCTTCTGGGTTCTGAAGTTGCTGTTCGTTTGAATTGATTTACACTCCAGACTTAGTGTTTCTAATTCCCCACCCAGGAAAATCTTAGAACCTCCTTGCTCTCCGTGGTCTAGCATTTCACCACCACACACCTTGCTGTCAGTATTTTGCCTTGGGGCTTGGGAGGCCCCCTTTCCTCAGAAACTCCTGTCTTTTAATCCTAAGAAAATTTCTTAAGCTATTTCTTTGATGATTTTATCCCCTTCATTTTTACTGTGCATTTTTAACTTGATGTTAAATCAGCACCTGGCTGATTCTCTATGCATCTTGTCCCCCATTTTTTGCCCCCAAATGCCTTTTGTCTGGGGATTTCTTTTGGCTGCTCTCCAAAATTACTATCACATTTAATTTTTTTTAAAGATTTATTCCTATTATTTTATGTGTATGCACTTTTGCCTGCATGTATATTGTGCATCTCATGCGTGCCTGGTGCCTTAGTGCCGAGGAGGTGATGAGCCTTCATGTGGGTGCTGGGAGTCAAACCTGGGTCCTTTACAGTAATAAGTGCTCTTACCCACTGAGCCAACTCTTCAGCCCGTACCATTGCCTTTTTCAATCCTAGGATCACACTCTCAGTGTGCAGCTCATGGTGTACTCTGCCCTGCCTGCATGCGGCAGCTCCTTTCTCCTGGGTCTATGTAGAGCCCTCCATGGGACACGGGTGTAAGAGTCAGGTGGGAATGTGGGAAATCCCTTTTTACTGCCCCTTTAGACTAGTTGGAGAGCACGCATTTAAGATGCTGCCGAAAGGGTCTGCTCACCCTCAGCTGTAGGTAGGGACAGCCGCAAATCATAAAGAGCGTCGCTCACTTGATAGTCCTCTGCCAGAAGCTGCCAACTCTTTGCCCATGTGTCTACTGTAGCCCACAGTGTGTTGTGTGCGAGTGGAGATATCTCGGAGGAGGAGAAAGAGCCCAGCACATCCGTCCATTTCTCCTGCTCTTCCCGACTCACCGATAAGACAATTCCAGCAAGAGGGATGGGAGTGCTAATTCATTGTAGTTGTCTAAACGGAAACCCAGAAGTGGGGAAAGGAGATTCCCCTAATGTGTGTGGATACCCCTTGTCTTTCTGAATTAACACTTGAAGCCACTCCTGTACACTTAACCCCTTTGGTTATAAGAACATGCTGTAATAATGAGAAACCATTTATGGGGGACAGTGTGGCCCCCAGAAAGGAAAGGATGACACCTAATGTCACAAGTTAAAGTGGGGATAGGTTGAAAAATATGGCTACTGAGAACACTTAGCATCATATCATTATCCCCTTTTTTCTGGTTTAATATTTTATTCTCAAATAAATATCTATGTATTAAAGAGAGGCTTGGTGGCACACCTTTAATCCCAGCCCTCAGAAGGCAGAGGCAGGTGGACGTCTGTGGTTTTCAGGCCAGCCTGTGCTACACAGCGAGTTCTGGGACAGGACAGGGTCACACAGAGAGACCCTGTCTAAAACAAACAGAAAGCCAGTTAATGTTTATGTATTGAAATGCACTTTGATATCACAAAAGCTGTCTGCATCGACGTCCATTTGTGTAGGAGGATCGGCAGACCCTGTTTCTTTGTAAATCTTACCGGTTGTTGGGAGGTCCGGGGAGCTGGTAAGTTTTCCTGAGGGTGACACATGCTTCCGTACCTTCCCACAGTTGTACTGAATCTGCGCATGTCACTTGTGCTTATTAACTTGTGTAATTTGGTTACTGTATAAAACAATGGAATATGAGTAAAAACAGGAAACTATCTCAGAAAAGAGAAACATTTCAAGTCTTTGATAAACCATACAAAGGAAAGTTTGCTAAACGTACCCACAGTTCAGTTAGGCATGAGTGAGATAACCCTAAAAGATCAAGGAACACCCTGAAAAGCTAGGGTTCTTTATTCTAAGTGCTTTGTTGGTGGTATTAAATTCTTGCTTTGGCTTAAACTAGAACTAGATGACAACATGTGTTGTGGGTTTGGATTATCTGAGAGAAACAATGCCCTGCACCTGACCTTGGGCAAGAGGATTCCTTTTAGGAGTAAACCGTATATGGTCAGTAAACACAAAATGGTCAGGACTAGGGCTGGGCGGTGGTGGCGCACGCCTTTAATCCCAGCACTTGGGAGGCAGAGGCAGGCGGATCTCTGTGAGTTTGAGGCCAGCCTGGTCTACAAGAGCTAGTTCCAGGACAGGAACCAAAAGCTACAGAGAAACCCTGTCTCGAAAAATCCAAAAAAAAAAAAAAAAAAAAAAGTCAGGACTGAAAAGAACCAAAGTCTAAACAGGTAGATGAGTGTTGCTCTCTGACACACTTGCTCAGCCACAATCAGAAAAATTAATCAGAAGCAGTGGTAGAAATAGGGGGAGAAGCAAGATAAAGAAGCAAAGCAGGAATGTAAAAGCATAAAGACCGTGAAAACCGGGACTTTGGGGTGCTAATTCTTTGGCCTCAGGGTGCAGTCTCTTTTATCCTAGGGCATGGATGGCTCTAAAAAGGATGCTTTGGGTCAACATCCAGTACCTTTGGATGCTTGAACCCCCGCCCCCCGGCTTCTCCGATTCTTATTACCTCCTTTGTAGCATCCGATTGCTTATAATTTGGCTTCCCAGTTAGCAAGCCTAGATGCAGGAGATATCCACACAAGTGTATTTGTGACCATTCTGGTCCCCTATGGAACTTAAGCAAACCACAGCTCTGACAATCTGTTTATAAACAACTTGTAGGCTAGGTGCCCAATGTGCCAGCAGAATCCAGTTGCTACATATGGCTATTGAGATACACTGAACTCTAAACACTGGATACAGATTGATAAGGAATCCTTAGTAGAGAGCCAATCAGAGCTCCATGGACCCCCCTGGAGATACCCACTCTTGGAATCCATGCTCTTCAAACTTGCCCAGCCTTCGCCTTTTGTTGGCTATTTTATGAGATACTCGGCCTGTGATTTTTCCCATTGAAGGGGCTTGATCTACAATGAGGGCTCAAGTTAGTAATTAGGAGTTTCTTTGAGAGCTTCTTTATTGAGACATCTTGGGATTTTTCTAAAATCCCAAATGTATAATTATTTCCAAAAGAAGCAACGCCTACTGTTATGGGGTTCAGGAATTTTGCTGTGTCCCCAAACCATGTTTCCTAAGGTGCTGCTACCCTGTGCACGAAGCCTTTCTGTAGTTAGAAATGTCTATCATAGCCTGACACCCTGAGCTAACGCGCCTAGTGAACGGCGTATCAACAGGAGTCCAGGCTGCCATGCAGAATGGCAAGGCTGTTTGTGCACAGCCTGTAGCTTGTTTTATGTCTTTTAGCACCTCAGCTTTTTACAAAGAGCACACATATCTCAGAGGGCTGGCACGCATCACGAGAAGGCGGTTTTCACAGTGCCCAGGCTTCTGAGGTTCTCCTCGCAGTCTGTGTAAGAGGCAAATACAGTTCTCCTGGTCAGGGGGAGGATTGGCTGGGCAGTGGCCAAGTCCCCATTCCATTGTAGCCCGTGTCACCCTTAGGTCACAGGCAACCATCTCTTAAAGCTGTGTAAAGCCGCTTATATTCGACGGCGTGAGTGCAAACTGTGCGACCATGAAAAGCGAATGTGTGTGTGTGCTGGGATCTTAGTCTCTGTTCCTCTGTGTGTTGGGCCTCCTTCAAAATAATGTTTGTAAATGAACACAGAAAAAGGTGTGTACTCATGGCTGATTTGCCAGAGGAATGTTCTCTCTGATCCCATCCACTGCTTTCCCTGGAGAAGGTGTTTACTGTGTTATTAAGAAAGAGAAGCAGTCATCATTGTCCCTGTCTGTTTTCATTTGTCTGTTTTTTAGGCAGGGTTTCACAATGCAGCTCAGGTGGCCTAGAGCTCACTATGTAGCCCAGGCTGCCCTGAAACTTATGGCAATTCTCCTGCCACAGTCTCCCATGCACTGGAATTATAGGCACAAACCCCCATGCCCAGCTCTTCCTGCTGTATAGCCTTTACTTAGATTTCACCAATTGTTGATACATTGTCTTTTTCTCTTAACATTTCATATACTTCCCCTCTCTTTCCTATCTCTTCTGATTTCCGATGTATGTATGTACATATGCATGTATTAATAATCAATAAACCATCCTTCTACCCATTCATCCCTTGTCGATCTATATCTATTTGATTTTCAGATAAGGTCCCCTTATATAGCCCAAGGTAGACTGGATTCTTCTACCTTTGAGTGTCTGGGATTGAACATTATTGAGGTGTGTTTGTGTAAACATATATACATACAAAATTACAAAGGCAATACAAAGATTATGTTATGAAACATTTGAGAACAATTTAACAGGACCATGCTCTGTATCACTAAACTCATTTCTTTTTTTTTTTTTTTTTGAGACAAAGTCTCATTGAACACAGTCTGGACTCAGATTTCGAGGATGGCCCACACAGTGCTGAGATTACGGGTGTACACGCTGTACCCAGTTTTGTGTGGAGCTGAGGAGCAAACCCACGGCTGTGGGCACCCTAGTCAAAGACTCTACAGACAGACTCATATCCCCAGCTTTCTCAAAACATTTAAGAACAAGGGTGTTTACATAAACAACTGCAGTAGTAGTCCTGAAAACAAGAGTCTTAATGCAAACACATTCTGCTATCTAACTACAGACCTGAAGGGAAATGTCACCTTACAGAAGAGTTGTAATTTAAGGAGCGTGGGTGGGTCACGCACCCTACCATCACCTGGGTTGGATCTGTCTCTGCTTCCTCCTGACCACATGCACTTTGCCTGTTTGTATATTTCTGGCCTTCTGTGTGTTCCATCAGGAGGCTGCTGTGTCTGTGTCCTCAAAGTGATTCTGCTTCCTATCGCTTGGTTGGGGTGTTGTTTGCTAAGTTTCGCTAAGTTAAAATTATTGTGCCTTTCCCTTTTACCCACGGTTTCATCTTGGAATTTAGCTACCCATAGCCATGTGGTTTGAAAACTTTAAATGAAAATTTCTGCAAGCAAACAGTTCTTAAGTTTTAAGTTACTTTTGTTGTAGTATATTGTTATAATTGTTCTGTTTTATTATTATTACTATTGTCCATCTGTCACAGTGTCTAACTTAGAAGTTAAGTTTTATCATAAGTTTGTATATTTAGAAAAAAAAAACATGGTATGTTTTTCTACCCAACTTTTGGGAATGCTTTGGGATCTGGGAATGTACCTCCTGTGGATAAGTGGTGACCATGAATTAGGTAGTTTACAAGGAGATATTCAAGACTATATAAACCGCCTAGTCTGCATCTGCGGTCGCCTGGTTGTTTTGGCCTGTTGTCAGCCTGTTGTGTTTGGGTGACTCACATATTGTTTCTCTCCCCAGTGGTTATCATGTGTGCCAGCGGCGACACCATCCGGAGTATCATGTTGGCGGTGCACAGACACGGCATGACGAGCGGAGATTACGCCTTCTTCAACATCGAGCTCTTCAACAGTTCTTCCTACGGTAACCGCTTCTAGCTTCTCCAGCTCTGCTCAAGTGTCAGAAAGAGGAGTGAGGAAGAGTCAAAAGCTTTAGTGAGGTCCGTAGATGTGATTTCAGTTACCATGGGAACCGTATTTGATTTTGAAACTTCATGATCCTGAGCACTTCCACAGTGCCTCATAGTTTCTCAAGCTTTTCATATTTTTCCAAGAACCCAGTGGGAGCAAAAGTCGCCATGTACCAAGGGTGTCAAGGAAATTTTGTGTGGGTCAGCACAGTCCATTCCTAACGCCACGAGAACACGCATGCCGGCACCAGATGTTCTTGTCATGACAGATTGCCAGAATAATCTAAGTGTGATTGGGATAGAATTTTAGGTAGCAGGAACAGATTAGAACTATAGGATATGAATTCTATCCTATATGCTATAGGATAGAATATGCCAAGGTGTGCTATAGTTAGCACATAGCTATTGCGCCATAAAATTTTAGTAATAAAATAATATGTAAATATATTGTTTATTCATATTATGTGTGTGTTTCTTATAGGCTACAATAGGAAATAGAATAATGAACACTGCAGGTTGAGACAAAAGCATTTGGAAGTCTTTGTTCCTAACCCTCCCTTCTTGTAGCTTACTGCATGTTAATCCTTTCTTAAGTAGAATTTCATGAGTCACTGACATATAGGCTGAAGATATCTTGGATTCCTTATAATGGATTTAGGGAAACTCCCAAGGGCTGTGTAATAGAGGATTAATTCTTTTAAATAAAGTGTTTATCTGTATCTTGGTGTTTTGCCTGCATGCAGTCTGTGCATCACATGTGTGCAGTGCCCAAAGAGGCCAACAGAGGGCATTGGATACCCTGGGAACTAGCGTTACAAACCCTTGTAAGTCACACGGATGCTGGGTTTTGAATCTGGCTCCTCTGGAAGAGCAACCAGGGCTCTTAACCACTGAGTCATGTCCCCAGCCCCCACGTAATGGAAGGAAGCCTAAGGGGCTCATTATGAGCACAAATACAAAGCCCTTTCCTCCCTCTGTAGTTAGGACGGTCTCGGAAGTCGACACTTGAGGATTTTTTTTTTTTTTACAAACATATACACTGACTGCTCAAGGCCACACAGCTCTTCTGAGAGCTTACTGATGATGTATAGTTATTTAGATAGGATCCAAGCCTTTAAACATTCACTGTGGTTTCCTGCCCCCATTTCCTGGCTTACTTAAGCAGTGATCATTGTGTATATACAGATAATATAACACACTTCTGGGGAATAAAGAAAAGTTGATGAAACAGAACTAACCGCTGCTTCCTGTAATGGATAGCCCCGGCCATGTGGTGCTTGCCGGATAAATGCAGTATTTCATGCTACACGCTACCGTTATAGTCTTTCCATCCCTTTCTTCTGTTAAGCAGGATGTTGTCCTCACTTACTGACTTAAGTCCAGAATGTCATAATACCAGGGACAGCAACATTGAGTTCTTTAACACAGGGGTCAAAACAGGTTAAAGGGGAAACATCTACTCTGTCTTACAGGATGAAAAACAGAATTTAAGGTGATGTGTAAGAATGCATGCTAGAAACACACAAGCACATTTACACGCATTATGCACACAGTTTTAATAATAAAAGCTACTACTAGGATTCCTTTATCTACGGATGAAACTTGTGCTGCTTTCCTCTGTTATTATAATAAGTGAGCATTGCTGAAACTTTGGAAAATCTATAAAAACAACCGGAAGAAAATAATCTAAAATTCTACCACTCAGATAAAAAGTTAAATTGCAGTTTCTTAGAAAGAAAAAGAAAATACATATTTTTGTCTATTATATGTATCTATATTTCACAAGAATTTTTTTCAATAAAATGATCATATTATGGTACAACTACCTAGTACATCTTTAATTAATCTCTATTTCTTAACACTACCCCAGCCTCTTGTTATTAAAAACAGCACATTGAATAGTCTGATACGTATATACACTTATAGTCACACAGTTAGACATATATTATATAATATAAATTTCTAGAAGTGCAAATGCTGGCTCAGTTGTTATATGTAAACATTGATGGGAATTGGCAAATTTCCTCATACAGAGGTTTTACCAATTTATAGTTTTGGATTATGATGAAATTTTCTGTACTGGTATATCTTTTATCAATTTTGCAAAAATATCTTCATCAGAATTTATATTTTTGTTCATAAGCAAGGTTTCTGTAGTTTAATTTTTAATCTATTATTCTAAGTGTGTGTGTGTGTACACGTGCTGTGGGGTGTGTGTGTATACGTGCTGTGGTGTGCATGTGGAGCTCAGAAGACAGTTTTATGGAGCTGTTTCTCCTTGTGTGAGTTCTGGGGACTTATTTTTTTGAGACAGAGTCTCTCTAAGTATCCCTGGTTATCCTGGAACTCTCTATGTAGAGCAGGCTGGCCTTGAACCCACAGAGATCCGCTGGCTGTCTCCCAGGTGCTGCATTAAAGTGTATGATACTATGCCTGGGCAAACTGACTGCTTTAGCTTGAGCAACCAGTGACTTCATGCATATCTTTATATTTAAATTACATATTTATACATTAAAACCTTAGTCTATGGATTCAAGTTTTTGCTATCTCTTTAATTTTTTTGTTTTAGATTCACGTCTTTAATGTTATGTGTGTGGGTGTGTGCCTGGCACGCGTGCATGTGCCCACAGAGGGCAGAAGGCATCTGGTTGTGAACCACCCTGTGGTGCTGCGAGCCAAGCTCAGGTCCTCCGCAAGAGCAGCCAGTGCTCTTAACTGCCATCTCTTTACCTCCAGTTTTGTCTTCTTTAATTGCAAAATGGTTTCACACAAATCACAATGAATTCTCGATGTTTCTGGTTAAATCTGCATTATTTTACACTTTACTGTACATTTGCTCAGACTTTGAGTTCTGATCTCAGTCAGCCTGAGAGACTGACCCCTATACTGTCTTTCTACTAAGACTTAAGAGTCAACAACTTAACTTGATCTTTGCACAGTGAGTTAACCTGCCCTCCCTTGCAGCCTTAGTCTGTTCAAATGATACACCAGGCTGAGGAACAAGTCAACACAGGAGAGAATATATGTTAAATGTCCCCCATCTTAGGAAACATAATGACTATTAAACAAACATTTGCCACTCTGTTAGTCTTAGTTCGCTTGGACCACTGCACATGGGACTTTAAAAACTGTACAGCTTTTGAACTTTTCTCTGATGCTAGTTTTATTTCGTGTGATACATTCTGCTGCTGTGGCCACCCACTCTCAGTTCATCCACCCTACGGGGCTGCATGCATTAGGAATCACACCTGCGAGCGAGTAGTCCCTCAACTGGAGTGGCGCAGATGTAAGGAGTCTTTGACCTGAAAGAGCTCTGGAGGAGGGAGGTTCATGCTAGGGATCTGTCAAGAAGGTCATTACTGTTAAAAGCTTCTTACGTTTCCTGTGCCCCTTTTCAATTATGGAAGATTGTGGCTGGGGCTGCAGGGGCGTGGCTTAATGCTAGTCAAAGCTAGGTCAAGGACAGCAGATATGAGATCCTTCCAGGTGACTCTGCTCTCTTTGTTGGTTTTTATACAGGGGTAGCCAATCTCAAACAATTGGAATAGCTTCCTGTTGTTTGAGAATAGCTACCCCTGGATAAAAAAACCAGGTCAAAAACTGCATTTTCAGTTGGACTCCCCAATATCAAAACCGGTGTGAGATTCTGGAAGGGGGGAGGGATGGTGGGTGTTGTGTGGCACCTTTCTGCGTCTTCCACAGACCCTGAAGAGTCTTCTACCTCAGAGCATGAGCGACCAATGGAAACATACAGTGGACAGACTCACCTGAACCAGCATTCCAGAGTATCATTTGATAATTTAACCCCCCATAATCAGAGTTGTAATTCCAAAAGGTTCTACCATCTGGCTTTACAGACAGCCCCTCACACAGACTGTATACCAGTTCTAGAAAAGGGGTTCTCCATCTTCCTAAGCTGCAACCCTTTAATACTGTTCCTCATGCTGTGGGGGACCTCCAACCATAACATTGTTTCATTGCTACTTTGTAACAGTAACTTTGCTACTCTTATGAATCGTAATGCAAGTATCTAATTTGCAGATAGCTATCTAATATGTGACTGACTCACAGAGGGGTCGAGACACACACATGTTGAGAACCTCTAGAGGCCCAGCATCCCTGGCATCCGTTTTCACTGGTACTTTTAGAAAACATAGTTGACAGCGTGTCTCTTCTCTTATTAAAAGTCTCAGTCTCACTGAGCCCTCAGAATTATCCCCAGTCTTGCCTAAATTTTATGGCCACAAGAGTTCAGCGCATACTGCAACATGGGGGAATGAAAGTATTTGAAGGGATTTTTAAAAACTGAACTTAAAAAAAAAACCTAGAGAGTAGGCAGTTGTATTGCCCTACAGATGTCTTCATGGCATCTACTGGCCTTTCTCTCTAGTCCTATTACCCTCTTCACCACCGTCTCCAAAGGGGTAGAGTGGGAAGCTACTTGCACAATCCCATCAGCAACTGTGGCCGCACTCACCTCGCCTTCCTGAGAACTCAGACGTCAGGAATTCAGGTGAAGCGGAGAAGTCAAACACAGACATAAGAGGAGGGATTGAATTTATAACGCTTTGCCACAAAGATGATATATGCACACGAAAGTGAACTTGGAGCAGAGGGAAAAGACAGGGATTCTCATATAATCCCTTGGCTGGAGTGGTTGCCTGGCAGCATCTCAGGACGTCTTCTCTTTTTCCTGGGCTACCATTTGCCTTTGAACCCATGTGTTGTGCACTACAGATGCAGTCTTAAAATCTTGGAGTACCTCAGCTTTGAGGAGCAGAGCCTAGATGGGACAGGGATCTGGGCCTGGTTTGCATTTGCTCCTGCTTCTGTGATTGATCTCCTAGTTCCTTGGTTTCCTCATCTGGAAGGGATCACCGTTTAAGGTTTTTCCATAGGGTTGCTGTGAGAATAGGAGAGCGCAATGCTACAGGCAATGCAGCTGTACCGGATGTGGACCATGCAGTTGGGGGTGTCTGGGAGCCTAGCCTCTGGCACTGTGGGACACTGGGCCTGTGTAGACTGGGTAAGGCGAGGCATGATGGGTGCTTTGCTTTCACTTACGGTCACTGGAGCTGAAGAGCTACAGCGGTTGGCAGGCAGGGTAGATGAATGACAGGCACGGGTTTCTTGGACAGATTATGGTCCCCAGATATTCCTTCATGTCAGATGACATACGTTGAAGGCCTACTGTGTGCTCAGTCCTTGGAGGTGCTGGGAGCTGCAGGATGTCACAGACTTGCTAAACACAGACTGTCTTCCCTTTCATCCATGTTCTGGGTTTTCTTCACTCAGTGCAAGCTTGAGTTTCTGTAATATTAAAATCTGTCCTTCTTCCTTTCCTCTCCCTTCCCTCCCCTCCCATCCCTTTTCCTCCCCTCCCTCTGTTCTTTTCTTCTTCTTCTCTTCCCCTCTTTCCTTTCCTGTCATGTCCCAACCCCCCTCTTTGGTACACGGTGTTGCTCAGTTGCCCAGATTGGCCTGAGACCTGCCATCTTCTAGGGGCACTCTTAGGCCCAGCAGACAGAAGAGATATATAGGTATGCACCTCCCCATGGGCTTGCGATGTTCTGTTTTGTGTGGCCTGGGTAGTCGCTGGTCACATGCCACACCTGGCTGACTATTGAACACTTGAAATGGGGCACATGCGATGAAGGAATTGACTTTTCAGTTAATTTGGGTTTAAAAGGTAACACGCGCAGCCGGTGGCTGCTCTGTGGGATGACGTAGCTCTAGCACAGCCCGGGGTGGTTTCTAACTACTCCTTTCTGGAAATCTTATGCTCCTGGCTTTGAGGCCACTGTTTACTTTCTGGTTCTGTTAGTGCCTCTTTATCCCTAACTATTTCTGTCCACTAACAACAGGTTGTGCTCAGCCCTCTCCTTTTCCTCCTACACTTTCTTCTTTAGGGTAGACAGCCCCTAGGCTCCAACCCTGATCTGGGGAGACATGACACCCAATGCCTTTTCTAGCCTGTACTCCCTCTGGCTTCAGAATTGTTTCTAGCCTTAGCCTGGCGGTATCTCGTAGGCATTCTGCAGTCAGTTTGGGTCTGCAGTGACATTAACACCATCGTTTCTTCCCATGCTTCTCTTCTAAGGACTGTCACTGTCTCTCTTCTTCCCTTGGTGTTCTTTGAGATGCAGTTCCCTCTCTGCTGACCTCCCTCCCTCACCACTGTAGAGTTTGGGATTCCTCTCGTACGGTTTTCATTCTCCTGGGTTCTATTTCTTTTTGTGATTATAAAAGCAGAAACATATTTATTTTTGAAAAAAATTTACTATTGTATCAAAAGTGCCAGAAAGTTAATAAAAATAAAATAAAATAAAAAGATATTAGAAAAGGAAACTTCTTGTGAGCTTGACCTCCTGGAGGCCAGTTTCGTGTTTCTGGCATGTGACCTGCCACACACACGACCTCTCTTACCCTCTCGCTTGGTCTATGGTGGCTGCGAAAGCTGTGTCTCCCCACTCTAATCCGCTGCTATTTCCTAAGGCACGGTCCTCATCCTGTCCTTCTTCTGTTCCGCTCGTAAATCTCCAGAGGCACCTAGTTGTCTGCTGAATCAGATTTGTCCCCACTGATGGAACAGCACACCACATCGATCTTTGCTTTACTCAGGGTGTGGGAGAAGAGTTCACCCGAGAAGTTAACGGTTGTGAGCAGATACCTACTTAGGTTGGTTTGAGTCCATTCAGCATTGTAATTTCTATTGCTTTATTTTAGAAAACTAAACTCTAAAGTTATTAATTTTAGGTCCTGTTTGATGGCATTATTAGACTGTGTGGAACATGTTCTTCCTGTTTCATTTGCTGTGATAATTGTTGTTATAGTTTACATATCTTTTCTATCGTAGCATAAGGCCCCACAAGGTTAAGAATTTCCCTTCTTAAGTCCCTAGAGAAAACTGAACTCTTATCCACTGATGAAAAACTCTAATTCTCTTTGCCTAGAAAAATCAGTTCTTATAAGCACTCCTACTTAGCCCTCTTAAACCTAGTGTGGGGATCAAATTCAGGCACTAAGATATGGTAGGGAAGTAGCGTTAGCAGTTAAGACTGTGTACTAATCTCGCGGAGGATCTGAGTTAGGGTCCCAGCATCCATATTTAGCAGTTCAACAATCCCCTGTCGCTCCAGTTTGAGGAGACCAGTACCTTCTTTTGGTCTCTGCATGGGTGCATGAACACATACCCATAATTAAAAGGAAATAGAACTGAAAACAAGAAAATTGTTTAATAAATGCTTCTTGTATGTCTGTAGGAAGCAGGTTTCTCCACGGGGACTCTTGGACTTGTGGGTCTTCCACGGCTGGCGACTGCTGTGTTCTCTGGGTCTTGGGGACTGAGAACCTGTCTGGGTTCCCCAGCATTTGACAGAAGCACAGGTCACTGGCTCTAGAGCCAGGCCTGACTTCTCTTAGGCTATGGTCTCCTAAGGATTTGAGAGGTCACAGAAGAGGAAGAGGAGGAGGAAGTAGAGGAGGAAGAGGAGGATGACTTTTGTCAAATTTTGTTTGGTAGTTTGAAATTTTAATTTTGTGGTCATTGAGCATAGATTTGTTCTTTGACAAACTATGTTCTCAGCTCTGTTTTATTTATCTTTAGTAGCTCCCTGGGCAGAGTAAGCAATTAATAATGGCTGCTATTATTAGGATTCTGATGAAACAGATGGCTTCCACAAACACATTCTCCACTTCTGCCTTTCCTCATCTTCCAGACTGAGATCCATCTTCCTGCTGGATGCTATACACGTTTGCACCTTTGCCCAGTGGTGTGAGTTCTGCCAGATCCGCCTTTCCACCTTCTTCTCCACCTATTAAAATCCTATTTACACATTTAGGACCAGACTAATACCTTGTCTTCACATGAGATGGCTTCTGGTTGGAGTTTGTTGCCTCTTTCCTCTGCTTTGTTTTTCTGTACCCCATCCCTATGGGTGTTTACATGGTTTAAATCTCTTTCCCAAATTTGGTCTAGACTGTTGAAGACATTTCCAGTGTTCTCTATGGCTATTGTAGAGTTGTGCATGTACCGTGCACATAGTTCAGATGCAAGGTTTATAATGAAGATTTCTTTGAAATGCAGCTTATTATCATAAGATAGAGGTCCACTTCATCTTCAAACTATAAAGATGAAATCAAGAAAAGACAATGATACCTTCCTAGATGATTGACATTTACTATGTGAGGCAGAGGCTGTGAAGCAGAAGGCTGCTCAGTGTCTCTGTGCCTCTGTTTCCTTACCGGTCAAATAGAAAGGATAATATGATGATTGAGTTTATAAATAACAAGTGTTTAAGATATCTATTATCCATCCATCATCTATGTATATATGTATATATCTATCATCTATCTTTTGTTATTTATACTCAAAATACTCATTACACTTTACACACTGATTTAGCACTGTTAAATGAGTAATTTTGATGGTGCTGCCAATACAACACAGATATAAGCCCTCAAGTCCATGCAAACCACTTTCATCCTGGAGACAGGAAGGAAGGATCAGTAGCCTTCAACTTTCAACCATGCTAATTTAGTCTGCATGGAGTCCATCCCCATGCCTTACTGCAACCTGCCATTTCAGGCCCGAGTAGCATAACAAATAGACTTGGCTCAACCCCATAGTGGAGGGTGGGGATTGAATGTAAGTATGCATGGAAAGGAACAAGAACTTCCCTTTGCTTCTGCAGGGCCACAGTTCCGGGGGCGCGATGACAATTGCAGTTCCGTGGTTATTCTAAGACAATTGCATCAACTGAGCTCGTCCGTCTCTCTCACATTTCAAAGGAACATGTGTCCAAAGGGACTTCTTCTCCTTTAATGATTTCTACGTTGTCACATTAGACCTAAGTGCGAAACTATGACAATGCCTCTTGCCTCAGCTGTCCAAAGTACCACATAGGGACACATCGCAGTAGAAGAGAGAGAATGGTCTCTTTATGGTGACTGGCTTGGAATTATAAATATTTTCATTTCCCCCGTAGGAGATGGCTCGTGGAGGCGAGGAGACAAACACGACTTTGAAGCTAAGCAGGCGTACTCATCCCTCCAGACAGTCACCCTACTGAGGACCGTGAAACCTGAGTTTGAGAAGTTTTCCATGGAGGTGAAAAGTTCTGTTGAGAAACAAGGGCTCAATGAGGAGGATTACGTAAGTGCTTGATTATGAGCCTCGCCCTTCAGCATCCTGAAAACAGGCTTCCAACTAAACCAGAGGCGACAAAGTATCCCATTCTGAGCCATTCAGAAATTCCAAGTTCAAGTCTGAATGTCACCGTTGCCTTGTGTGTGCGTGTGTGTGTGTGTGTGTGTGTGTGTGTGTGTGTTTTCCTGGCCGCTTCTCCTCTTCCCCACCCCCATCCCATCATCATTCCTGCCATTCACGTACACTTCTCCTTTGCAACAGCTGCAGGATGGAAAACTGCCTTTTCCTGGGGACCTGTAACGCAGAGCGGGGTGTCTGTAGACTCCCGGCATTTACTAAGCAAGGAGGGTATTGGGAGGAGGCAGTTGAAGGCATGCCCAAGTTTTGCATGCCTAATTTGTCCAAACCTTGGTGGTAGAGATATTTTAGGTTTTGGAGGCTCTTTCTTTTGACAGTCCATGTCCTCTTCTTGGTTGGTCCGCTCCTGTCTCTTTCAGGGCACTGGGGTTTTTCGTCTGTGGCAAGCTGTTTCCTACTGGGGAGTTCTAGGTCCTTCCCACTCTAGCAGAGCTGGTGTTGCTAATTCATTTTAAAGAAGCTAAGTCCTAGGCTAAGGGTCAAGCCCCTCCCTGGGTGCTATTGTTCAGGCAGCCTTTGGCACTTTTAACTATGTTTCTGAGCTGTCCACAGTGTCGTAATATCGAACCCTTCCTTTCTTGGGACAAGATGAATAGCAGGTTTTCGAGTTAGTGGGCTAGGGTGTGTGTGCTGGTCTGTCTTCCCTGCCAATAATGAAAACATAAAGGTATTTTATGTTTGCCTCTGTGTTATTTTACCTAATGGTCCATATTAACTTTACGATTTAAAAACTCAGTGACAGTGTCGTTTTGTCTGGATTTCTCCCTGAAGTTGTTAAAGTTCAATTATTTCGTCATATGCCATCTGACATTAATGAGACTCATTGGACAACAGTTGGCTTCTCAATATTCCTCCTGGATATTCTGGATTGTCACTTACGCTTGGTCAGAAAACTAAACCTCATTTCAATTATAGTCCAAGCAAAATCTCATTAAGGAGACATTGGTACTGCAGCAATCCTTCATATTTTCAAACCTGATTCTAGGGTTTTCTAAAGGGTTTGTATCTGTGAATTATAGTCCTGCCTCTCCATGCTGTATTTAACTTTTAAAATAAATACAATTTATAATTAAGTAGAAATTGAGATAATTATAATAATTTATTCTAATTTTGAAGATACATTTTCCTTTTCTTTTTTTTTTCTGAGTCAAACCCAGGGTTGTATGCGTGTGTGTGTGTGTGTGTGTGTGTGCGTGTGTGTGTGTTTTCCACCACCCACCCCTCCACTTTCCTTTTTCATGTAGTGCTTCTGAGCACTAGTTGCTTCTAAGATTAAGTTATGGGAGAGAGCAAAAGAAGCAGACGTTAAAATTTTCTTCTTATATTTTGATTCCTGAAATGGAGAAAAGATTAAGTTATTTGACATACTTTTTCTCTGCTAGTATTTCCTTTCCCTTCTATACTCCCAATATTTTATGATTCAGTTTCTTGTTAAAGAGGTTTTCACAAAATAAAGTTTGAAGAAAAGCTAAAAAAAATGTTATTCAGAGGCTTTTTTCATTAAGTCCCTATAAATACTTACAGCACAATCATATGTGTTTATGAGCACCTGCTGCTTCTCCAGTACCTCCTCTGGAGTTTAATGACAGTTTTCTTATTTGTTCCCATAGAGTTCTCACTATTTCATTTTTATTGCTTTAGTAAGAGACTTTATGTAATGATATTAACAAATTTAACCTTACTTTTCTGCTCCAGTTTGGAATAATTTCTTTTTTAAAATATCAGTTTGGAGCTGTGCTTCAGTTCTCTCTTGCATTGTGTGACCCTTTTCTTGGATATCACATCTCCTTTTTTGTTCTTAAATTTTTTTTTTGTTTTGAAGAAAGAGGGTATTAATGGTAAAAAATTTTGATACATTTCACATCACAAAATATTTTGTGTTATAATAATAATAATAATAATGCATTATCCAGTTGACAGTTTAGCTGGGTATAAAATTATAGTTTGAAGATTATTTTCCCACAAGACTTTGATGTAATCATTCCATTGTTTTGTAGCTCTTATTGTTACCATTCTGATTCTTTTTTCTTTTTCAATGCTATTTTCTTTTCTCCTTAGAGGCTTTTAGTATTTTCTCTGAATGATTGACTGTATCAGTTAGGATCTAGTTAGGAAAACAGAGCCCATGTCAGGCAACTCAGCAGGAGTTAAATAGAAGGAACAGAGTTTAAGACATTAGAAGAACTGAGATTCCAAATGGAATAGAAAAGCAAGTCAGAGATTAGAAATAGGAAAAGTCACTAGAATCCCTAGTGACTAGAAGGACCAAGGAAGAGAGACTTTTAGTAGGTTCTCAAAGTTAGGACTGCCTACAAAAGCTAGGATGGAATAAATGCAGTCTTTGACAGAGGTATTACTCCAGACAAAGAAAGAGTGAGGGAGACATGTTCTGGCTTTCTTCTTCCTCCTGGTTCTGTTCTCCTGCCTGTGTTCCATGTTGACTGAGGTAACTGGAGCCATATGACAGTGAAATGCAGCCGTAAGGAGTCATCTCTCTATGGTGTAGAGCAAAGTGAAGCGGAGGGAGGAAGGGAAGTGAATTTGAGAACAGACAAACAGAAAACCGGACTGATGGGTGATCTGGAAATTTACAATGATGGGTTCTGGGGTGAGCTTGTTTGTTTATCTATTGCTGTTTTATATTTTGTTGTTTGGGGACAGAGTCTGGCATTGTATCCCTGACTGGGCTGGAACTCTCTATGAAGCTTAGAATTTGTAGCAAGCTTACCATCTTAGCCCTCTGAGTTCTGGGGTTAGAGGTATGAGCCACCATGCTGGGCTTGGTGTGGGTATTTTAAAATCTTGCTTCTGTGTCTTTAGCACCTTTCTCTGTACCTCATAGAACCAAGTGTTAGCCATCTTTAGCTGGTTCTGTCATTTTCTCTCTCATCTTCTAGTACATAAGCTGTCAAAGCAAGTGTTATTTTCCAATTCTTCCTTTTCCTTCTCCTTTCTGAGGGGTTACCTAAATTTTATCTTCCAAACTACTGGATTCTAAAATGTCTGCTATATTTTTGATTTTCAAGGGTATTCTAGGTGGGTATGGTGGTGCAGTTCCACGATCCTACGATTTGAGAAACCAAACAGGAGGATCACTACAAGTCTGCCTGGATAACGTAGTGAGTTCTGGACCAACCAAGACTGTGGTCAAAGACACTGTCTTCAAGAAGAAGAAAAAAAATTAGAAAAAAGAAAGACAAACTGTTAAATTGAATCTCTGGCTACTGGGAATCTGCCGCTGCTAATGTAATAAGCCAATCAAATCGAATTAATAAATCCAGGTTTAATCTGAACAAAGCATTCCTGGTGGCCCCAGGGGAAGATGAGAGAACCATGAGGGGAGCCCACGAGGTGAGGACTTTTAATGCCCTCTAAGGTGGAGCCACTGATGGTGGGCTTTTTCAGGGGCAGAGTCTGGACTGAGGCAACTCCCGGGAGGGGCCCGCTGCTTAGCACCCTGAGAGTGGGCTCCATAACGGGCCATGGTGGAGATCCCACACATTCCAACCCTTTTGGACAGATATGGATGCCAATAGAACTTCCACCTAAACATCTCAGACTCCTAGGATATAGAGGGGTATAGGGGTTCAAGTTTGACTTCTTCCTGCTGACAAGGGATTATGTGGGGAGGGGGAGACAGGAGTCAGTGGGCTCACACTCAGCAGGAGGTGAGGGTGGAGAAGCATTCAGTTAACTGTCACCATAGAGACTCAGGCATCTGTTTCTTGAGGGAGCTGAGAAGGCAGGTTGCTAGGAGAAAACATGGATGGCTAACACCTGTCCGTCCTAGTTGTACTGGCAAAAGCATCCATTCTTTTCTCTTGTCTTCTGAGTGACTCTCGGATTCAAAACAGCACCTTGACTTTGATTCTTGGATAGCCAAGCTCATCTCCCTAGTATCCCTATCCCTTCCATTGATTCTAGAGCATGTGTTTTATTTATTTAGTTATCTATAGATGGGACTTAATTTTTAATTGATGGTCTGTCATAATTTACTAGGTAATCTAGATAAACATATTAAATGACATTCTTGCTTTTGGTTTTTCTAAACAGGGTTTCTCTATGTAGATCTGGCTTTTCTGGAACTCACTCTGTAGACCAGGCTGGCCCAGAACTCACAGAGATCCACCGGCCTCTGCCTCCCTGAGTACTATGACATTCTTTCTGATAACTGATAGTGTTTTACATTTGTTGAGATGGGATTCTTCCCGTTCTTTTCATTGTTTTAGTAACCTTATATTGCCTATTTCTTTTAGGTTCTTATCTGTTGTCATCTTATTAAACATTTATCTTTTTGTCTTCCATATCAGAAGCATTTCTTAGATGCTGTTCTGCTTCTATTTCTGAGTACCTCCTTCATCATTCCCCAGGATGTGATGTAAATATCTATCAACCGGTATAACAGTGGACTGTATTGTAGTTCCATGGAAAAGCTTAGCTAGTCCAAAAAAAATTATCCCAAATGTTACCACTCTGGGTATATTTTCTCTCAGGTCGGTCAATTTCATTAAAAGAATTCTCTTCTGAGCCCTTCTGGAAAGTCATTAGGTCATATTACCTTCTGGGAGCCAGGAAGGAGTGTCACCTAAGATCCCAGACTGAACAACTTTTAACATCGTTCTCAGCTTTGTCCTTCCCCAGCCTCCATCTGCTCCAGCACACTCTTCCACGCCCGTGTCTTCATCAGTGACACACCTGTCTTCTGCCAGGATGGGGAGGAACAGTTTCTTCCCTGTGTAAACCTGGGGAAGGATCTGACTCTGTGTGTGTGTGTGTGTGCACGCGCGCAGATGCAGTATATGTGCACAGCTGCATGTAAAGCCAGAGGCAAACCTGTGATATCATTCTTTAGGTGCCATCCACCTGGTGTTTGGAGGCAGGGTTCCTCACTGGCCTGGAACTGGCCAAGTGGGCTAGACCGGCTAGCCAGAAAGCCCTAGAGATTTCTTTGTCTTCTGGGTCATGCTTGGCTCCTTTACCTGGATTCTTGGGATTAAAACCCAAGTCCATATGCTTGCAAGGCAAGTGATGCACTTATTTAAAAGTTGAAAATTTGGCTAACTAAACAAACACTGCAAGCAAGTCTGATGCTTGGCAGTGTTTTGGGTTGGGGTGGAGTGGGGTGGGGTGTACTGGAGCATGCTTCCTACCCCAGGTCTCCCTCTGGTGCTCACAAATGCATTGTGGGGCTGGAGAATGGGAAGCTTATCTAGCCACAGGGTTTGAAAGAGGCAGAATTTAATAAATAATTGTTTAAAGAGGCTAGGTATGACATGTTGGGACGTCCAGGATGTTGAAAAAAGTTCCATAATTTCTCTGAGGGGAAGGCCTATCCACTGTAGTATTTGACCTAAGTTGTGTTTTGACATTGATTTCACACAGAAGCTGTGCAGGAAGGGACCTTAGGTGAAAATTTATCAGAACGTTAAAAAATCTTGACGAGACATTTCATACTGGCCTCTTGTCTCACATCACTTAATTAGACTGAAGATTTAAAAAGTTAGGTCCTCAGCCAAATGCATGAAAGAGAAAAAAATGCAGCCGACGCAAGATGTATCTGACCCGCTTCTGCCAGTGCTCTGCGCACTCAAGCCTTTCGGCAAGGTTGCATCGGACTAGAAGGGGTGCCCTAGTAGGGGGTGCCCTCTTCCCTTGCTCTCACCCCTTTCTCCACAGTAAGCCAGGGAATAGTTTGTCCCAGTAAAAAGGCCTTTTCAGACACAAGAGGGCCTTGCTAATTTTATTTGTAAGAATAAAATCAAACCTCAAGTTTTTTTTTTTTTTAACAGTATAAGAATGATGAGTCTGCTTGCCACCATTTTAATAAGATTAATCTTATTAGGGAAATGTAATCAGGAGGATGGAGGCATTGTGAGGGGTTCCCTCTAGCTAAAGAAATATTGGTTGGCCTTCAAAGCCTTTAAATGAAGATATATTGAACTTTAAAAAAAATCACTTTCATTTTCTTAAAAAATTGTTTTAAATTATCTGGTCAGCTTTGAAATAGCATTGAATAACACTAATAGAATATTTGAAGAAATTGGAATATCTGGATTGTAGTGTTTTTGGGTATAAATAAGAATTCATTTTATTGTGATTATTACACATCGGTGGCTTTCTAACTGTAAAAGGCTATTGATCTAGCATACTCTGAAAATGTTTAGCAAAGAGGCATGGGGCTTATGCAAAAGGACTTCCAAGCCAAAATCCCATTTCATCCCTTTGAAGGGCAGTCTCTGTTTTGTGTTGTTGTTAGTATGTGCGGCGATTCCACTAACTTGAGCCTCAAAGACATCTTGTAGCAATGGTGACACCACCCTCAAATATTCAGAAATGGATTAGCATCAAGGTGTGCAAAACCACTTGCAACTGAAAGGCTCAAGTGAAATAGCATGGTGGTGTGCAAAACTATTCACGACTGAATAGGGCTAAGGAGTTTCTTCTTTTAGAAGTGTATGCCAGCTCATCTGGACAGCTTCCTCACAACTGAAATACAATGTTAATTCTTTTTAAAGAAGTCTGATCACCTCAAACCCATTCTGTGGACCCAAGACGAGTTGACCTGTAGGAAGAAGTGTATCAACCTGAAGAACTGAGTGTGGCAAGACTTGGAGAGAAATATTATAGGATTAAGCTCAGCTTGTTTCTTTTTTCCTGCATTTCCCATCTTTTCTAAAGACTTTTGTGTACTCCAGGGTCTTTAACCCTTCTTCACTTGGTGAGGATTCCTTTACACCAGATGTCAGGGCTGTAGGTTAGCTTCTCCAGGAGACTGCCTTTAAAAGGGGAGGCGGGGATCTGGAAAAGGAAGGTCTGAGGTGAATGAATCCAGAGGTGGTATCGTGATGTTCTTTGAATGCCAGGGCTTCTCCCTTATGGGAGTGAACTACTTGTAGAGCTACCCAATGGCAAGAGGAATGTGGCATTTTCTACTCAGTGTCACAGCAAAGATAACTCTGCACCTCAAAATTATCTGGCAGGAGCTAGAAGGGAATGCGGAATGCCATACGTTCAGACTTGCAATTTGACAGGCCACATCCAACTTCTTTGGCCACTTGCCTAACAGAAGACTCTGATATTGGATGCTGACAGCATCCACAGGGTTCGTAGCGACAGGCCAAAGAGCTGGCTCATGAAGCCTAACCATTGATGCTGGTGTCTGCATGGATACATGTAGTGGGGGAGCCCACGGTTGTGGTTCCATAATGTTGGTTGACCTTGTTCAACTCCTGTTTAGATCATCATGTTTGTGAGACTTTATGCGAGTAGCTCCTAGGAGACACAGTCTCGCAGCAAACTCCCAGTATCTCTGGCTCTTACAATCTCTCTGCCCCTTCTTCCACAATGATCCCTGAACCAGGTTGACATGGAAGAGGTTGGGGGAAATCTAGGAATCTCAACCCTGTACAAAGGGTTATAGGCTACTAAGGAATGGAGAGAGTGGGAGAAATAGTCTTCCTTAGGGAAGAGCAAACCAATTGGCTTTTCAATACCAAATGGTCAGACCTAAAAACATGCATACAAGTAACATTAGACACGCCAATTGGGTTGTAATTATGTATTTAGGAATACATACATACATGTGTAACAACAATTAATAAAAACTGAAGCCCTGGAATTGAAAAAGAGCAGGGGGTATATGGGATGATGGAATATATTATCATCTCAAAAAACAAAAGAAATAACTTTGAGAAGTTAGTTGATGGGTGTGATGGCCATTTTTAATTGCTATTTTGACACAAGGTAGACCTACTCGAGAAGGGAGATCCAATGAGGAATGGTTGGATTGGCCTATGGGCATGCCTCTGAGGGATTGTTTATCTGTGTCATTTGATGTGGGAAGAGCCAGCCTGAAAGTGGGCAGCACCATACCCTAGATCCTGACTGTCTAGCTAAGAGAGGAAGCTGAGCTGAGCACAACCGTGCATGCATCCATTGCTCTCTTTTGACTGTGGACGGAACATGACCAGTTTTCTTAAGCTCCAGCCACTGTCACATCCCTGAATCTGATGAAGCATTGGATCCTGGTGGACCACAATCTGGAATTCTGCATTTAACAGTCCCCCTCCTCCCCCCCATTTTGCTTTTGTTAGGATATTTTTTTCTATTGTCATTTGCCTTCTTCTTTTTCTTTTTTTATTGATTTTATTGAGCTATACATTTTTCTCTGCTCCCCTCCCTTTCTCTCCCCTCCTCTTCTACCCTCTCCCAAGGTCCCCATGCTCCCAATTTACTCGAGAGATCTTGTCTTTTTCTACTTCCCATGTAGATTAGATCCATGTATTTTTTAATTACAGTAACAGAAATGAAATTAAGACAATGGCATCAACACAGCCAATGACATAAGGGCACCTGTGTGCCAGAGACTTTAATCTGTTAAATGGATAAAATCATAATAAATTACTCTCGGAAGTTATGGAACATGATTGGAAAGGGATTTTATAACTTTAAGTGCACTGAGTGAGGGTGTCCAAAGGAAACAGCCTAGCAGCTGTAAGGAGAACATTCCGGGGCCCTGCAAGCAGCATGTAGGGGCTGTTTTAAGTAACATCTTTTCTGAGATCAAGCAAATTAATAAACAGGAAGAAAAGAACACCATACTACTAAAGAGTCAACCCTCTTAACCAGCTTGCAATTAGACAAGGGGTTGAGCCTTAGGATTACTATGAGTTAGTCTGTATGTCCTCGTCCCCCCATTGGAGTAAGCTCGTTTCATTTGATCATGTTCTAAAAATGTTGGTCCCATGGCTGTGATTTAGAGGTAGGGATTTTTATTTTTGGTATAGAAATTTGACTTTGGCTTTAATTTGAGACCTTTATCAATTACCTCTTCCACTTTGCCATCTCTGTGGGAAGTGAAGTCAGATATCTGTGCTTCTATTCTAGCCTGAAGATCTTAGAGAGACTGGAATTATTTATTTAGAAGTCCTGGATCATATTAACATTTTAATTTAAGCCGTTTACTAGTATAGACTTCCTTCATCTTAATCTTTGGGCATTTCTCCTTTTCTGTACTCAGAGGTGACATATATTATGACAGCCATCTGCCCCCTCCTTGAATTGGCCAGACTGAGGGCTGTCTTATTTATTGGGTACTCTCTGAGTGCGTGTACCTTTGTACTGACTGACCGCTTGACCTGTGTGCCACCAGGAGTATGGAGTTGAGATGTTTGTTGACTGAGCCTCCGTGAACACCCTCAAGCACTTATTTAACTCCTCCTTGAGACACAGTATTGTTCTAGATCCTCTGAGGACAGCCCGGCGCCTGTGCAGGTGGCTTTTTACCGGTGAGGACCCATGAGCCTTTTAACTGAGACAAAAGGAACACAAAGTTGGAGGCAGAGATGCATTAGCCATGGCCGGGGACAATGACAACAGTTCTAGTGGAGGGTGTCCTCAGAAGAGTCATTGGGAAAGATAGCTCTCTCATTTGGGAATTTTCTTCTGCCCTGGCTGCCCAAACTCTACGGTGTGCAAGTTTTCTAAGCAGATCTGTGTGTCAAGTCTTCTTGATGATTTTTTTTATTATTATTATTTGCTCCACTAATATTGCTACTTTGCAAGTTTCTTCTTTGGGGTCTTTTCTTTCTAAACACATTGTGTGTATGATGGCAGGAAGTCTCCCTTAGTCGCTCCCTACTTTATTCTCTGAGGCAGAGTTTCTCCATTAAACCCAGAGCTTGCCTCAACAGCGAGGACAGCCGACTGGCCAGGGTTCCTGCTTCCGTCTTCTGAGCACTGGGATTGCAGGGGAGCCACCATGCTTGCCCAGCATTCCTGTGGGGTCTGCAGATCCAGACTCCAGTCCTCATGTCTCACAGCACACACTTTATCCCCTGAGTCATCTTCCCAGTCCTAGGTAATTCATTTTTGAAATGCAAAGTGTAGATAAAGTATAACGGAGTGATGTATGTATTAAGTGTTTCTCAAATGTAGAATTATCTTTGGCCTTTGAGCTACCCACGTAGCATTCCCAAGCCACTCCCGATGTCTGCCGTATCAGTGGTACGTGGGCACTGGACAAGATCCACTTTCAGGGCCTTCCTAGAATTTACTTTCGACCAGGTGGTGCTGTCCTTGCTATAGATAAGGGGGTAGAACAGTCCATGGCTGACCTCTTACTTGCTCTCCTTCCAAATTCCACTTTCCCCCATGTGATCTTCAGCGACTGAGAGGTGAGAAGGCATCTCTTTTTTCCAGAGAAATTAGCACCCACAGCTTTCCTCATTTGCATTGGGAACCAACGGTTTGTGGTAAGGAAGACAGAACCACCGTGTGGCACGCTTGAGTTCAGGCGAATGCCACAAGCCAAACCCCAGGACAGTCTAGCTTGCGCACCCCTTTGGGACCCTTCTTCCAGCTGTCTCCACCTGAGAGCTTAACGGGCTTGCTTCATGTCCAGACACTTTTTTTTTTCTTCTGAGACAGGGTTTATCTGTGTGTAGCACCCTTGGCTGTCCTGGAACGCTCACTGTAGACTAGGCTGGTCTCAAACTCACAGAGATCCACATGCTTCTGCCTTCTGAGTGCTGAGATTAAAGGCGTGCGGCACTACCGCCTGGCTCAGGCACTCTGTTTTCACAGACCTCTCTCAGTGTTTGAGGCAGAGGGCATGCTTTACTTACTTGTAAGCATTCAGGAGTTTACCTGCTCACGAATTTGCCTCCCCAGAGAGAAACAGGGAAGATGGTATGCCTTATAACAGAGGGGGTCGTGTTATGGATGCCAAGTCTATCTATGCTCATCTGAAAACGGACAAACACGATCACTTCTATTCGGCTTTCTCCATGAGGGAATGTGGCTAGCAGCGCTGGCAGACAGGAGGCCCTGTCATGACTTCCATGTGTACAGCCTCTCTGCGGGGGACCGTGATTCTGTCTGGTGGAGATGGTGAACGGTCATGTTTTCTTAATCCAACTTGTTCATTATCTAGCCTGGGAGTGGCTGTGTTTAGGAATTTAAGATCTCAGCAAGTGATGTTAAGGGAGGGTTTTCTGGCTAAAAGGACGCCATGATGTTGGGTTTTGATTGTCAGCTTGAGTGGAGCTGGAATCTCCAAGGAGACAAGCTTCCGGGCGCACCCGGGAGAGATGATTTAGATTAGGCCAGTCTCTGGACATGCCCGTGAAGAATTATCTCATCAAGGTGGGCAAAGCCACACTAAAGGAGAGTGTCAGCCTCCCCGGACTTGGGCGCTGGGTTACATCCAAAGGAAGAAGCTAGCTAAACACAAGCACCCATTGCTTTCTGCTTCCTGGGGATCTGTAATGTGACTAACAGCGTCAAGTTGCTGCTACCAGGACTTGGCCTCCATGATAAACTAACTGATTTTTTTCAACTCTGAAACAAATAAAAACTTCCTCCCCTCAGTTGCTTTTGTCAGGGAATTTAAGTAACTAAAACAGATGACGAACACCCAAGGGGGTTGCTTAGGCAAGGGAGTCCCACTTCCTGTGATTGATAACAACAGTGTGATGTGTCACAACCAGGGCCTGGAGGTCCAAGGGTTGTTCTGTCCAGAGACAGGGAGGCAGACCAAGTGAGCTGGCTCCTTCTCTCTGGAGGTCCAAAGAAAACTGTTCCTGATACAACTTAATACTGTTCTCCCCCCTCTCCTTTTTTTCTCCTTACTTTGCACTTCCAATTTACAGCGGTTGTAATGTGCTAACGGGCTTCCCTCCCACTAAAAAAAGACACGTGTGAGAGTGAGAATGTTCTCTCGAGAAAAGACACTCTCTGGGGTTTTGCCGATGAGGTAGGTGCGATGAAACCTCCTCCGCAGCAGGCCAGGGTGCCGCAGCTTCAGCGGGGGGTCAGCATCCTCCTCCAGAGGGAGAGGGAGATACTCAGCCACTCTGACAGGGCAGGAGGTAACTGTTGTGATTCACTTGCAAATTGAGATAGTAGGAGATTTCAGACCAGAGTTTATGTCCAGAGCCTATCTGACCTGTTTTGGCACCAAACTTGTAGGACAAAAGCAATCCAAGTTCATCCTCTTGGGTAGACAATTGTTCTTCCTGTTGTGGACAAGAGAGGATGCATCAAGAAGGAAGGAATGGGAAGGGCCAGTTAAGGCATGGTGCCTGGTAGCATGACTAGTACTCTGAATGGCTACATCAGTATGGATGGGGTCCCTGGGTGAGGATTTAGAGAGGAGGATGATGAAAGAGCAGGAGGAAGATGATGACATCCACAAAGTAAGAAGGACGAGGCCCAGGGGCTCATGTCGTATTTTAAGGAGGGATGCTCTAGGAAACATGCATTTACAGAGCATGGCATGCACGGACAAAATTCAGGAAGACTGAGCAAAACAATGGTCTCCCCTTTTCAGGGTTTATCAGTCCAACAATTTTATGCATATATATTTAATGTATTTTGGCCACTTTCAACTACATTGTTACCCTCTCTTATTTCTCTCCCATGGATGCTAAACTCCCTTTTTACCCAATAAGTTCCTTTTCTAATTCCACATCTTTTAAAGCTTGTAAGCCATTACATTTCATTAGGGTTACTTCATGAGCACGAGGAGGACATTATTTACTGGAACATGGGTAACTGGACAGTGGTTATGCCATTGGAGAAAATGACTCCTTCTCCTGAAGCCAACAAATTTGTAGCCAATAGCTTCAGGGAAATATGGGTACCCTAGTGCTTCCTGAAGTCACCCACATCCCCACATGTCACAGCTATGATTCCATGACTTTCCACTGTAGTGGAAACCAAGATGGTTTCTATAAAGTTATGAAAGAGAAGATAAACTTGTGGGGGAAAAATGATCATGTATTGAGAATTAAATTTAACAGCTAAAGTATACTTATTAAAATTCATCAGCATGCATGCTTTCTCGAATCATGATGACTTCATGGTCTAAGTGAAAAATTTGTATTCCTTTGGAAAATTAAATTAGCATATTCAAGGCAGGCGAAAATTATCTTTGACTGGTAGATGTTATTTCTATAGCATTCTTTGCCTAAGAAAACAGTGTTTTTGAGACTTAAGTTTAACAGCTAAAAGTAAGAACCAAGGCTTTCACGGTTTAATGTTTTAATTCATTTAAACCCCAGAAAAATCTCCGTGAGGTGGCCCAGTGCTGTGGCGAGTCTTTACAAATGAAGACTTGGAAGGCTAAGAGACTGAGGTATCTGGGTTAGGCATGGACTGTCGATCGAACCAGTTGCGAACTACAAGATCTCTGTGAACTTGAATCTATCCTATAGTCTGCCTTTCCCTGAGGGTTAGTGGGATAGCCCAGTCTGGACAGTGCTATTATACTAGGCGTTGTTAGGACCGTGATGGTGTAAGAGATATGCCTGGGGCATCAGAGTGTGAACGAGGAGCTCTGCTTTCCATCAGGTATAAAATGGGTCAATAAGATAGCTTGCTTGTTGGATGTTGCTATTCAGAATTAGAAGCTATGCAGAATCGCGGGGTTTGTAACCCCTCATCACTGGAAAGTCGTGACAACAACAGCTGACAAGGGATGATTGTAGTAATATGAGCGGCGGGCTGCGTCCCGGCACCCGGCCGCCCACATGGCTAGCTCTACCCGAAATAATTACACGGACACTGTATTCATTTAA
>NC_022021.1:31596544-31600429 GCF_000317375.1 Microtus ochrogaster | reverse complement strand
TCGCACCTGGACTAACCCATTTCCAATCATCTGTGTGTCGCACCCCAAGGTGCGCTTACCGGGAGTTTCTAGCCTACATCCATCCTGGGTCGGAGCTTCATCGCGTGAGCCTCAGAGAGCAGAGCTCTCGCCTCTGCCCGCATGAGTAGAGCATCGTGTCTCTCTGAGAGGAGAGCTGTGTAGTCTCTGAGCTCACTTCCTCTTCCTCCCAGAGTTCTGTTCTGCTTACTCCTCCCATCTATGTTTTAACCTATCAGGGCAAGCAGCTTCTTTATTTAATTAACCAATGACCTTCCTCCATCAGATGATGGTGGCAGAAGCTGTGTGAAGTCCTTTACACTTCTCAATTCAGAGAAAACCCGATAGCAACCCGAGGAGGAAGGCACTGTCATTTCCTTCACTTTCTAGATGAGGAATCCAAGGACCAGAAGGAGGTAGGAGCACAGCTAGAGAAAGCAGAACTGGAGCCACCCAGATTCCAGTTTTGGCAAATCTGAAATACTTGTTCCCATAATGCAACACAGGACTCAGCGAGGGTTGGGACGGGGACAAGTGAAGCTGGTGTCGCCGCCCCTCTGTGAGTGTGCCCTTGAAACATGTGACACCATTTGTGTGTGCGTCTTTGAACTGGGAGACACCATTTGTGACACCATACGCCCTCGATTCGGGCCATACAGAAGATCAGTGGAGGAACTCTTTCTCTGTGGAGGGACAGGGCAGGCAGTCTGCACACAAGCACTGGCCGGCATCCTCCCAGGAATCCCCAGTTCTTCCTGTTGCCTTGGCTTTCTGCCATTGACTCAGACTCTTGAAAAAAAAATGAGAAAATGCCACTTTGGAACACTGGGTAATTTACAAACTCTGTATCGAAGGCACAAAATATTTTCCAAGTTTCTGCTGGTTGTCCATGCTGCCGTGTTTCTCTCGCTTCAGCTGAGCAGAAGTGTTATTTTTAATGCCATAGTGGTCAGGGTATGTCTTTGCCGCGTTATTCTACCCAGAGTGCTTTCTCCAGACTTCCTCCCTTCCAAACATCTGTTCAGTTTCAGAATTCAGGTCAACTTTTGCCACCACTCTTGAGCTTCTCTTTATCATTCTCCCCCAGTCTATAACACTAACTGCTCTATTTACTGTATCTGAATAAGACTCCAGGACAGTACCAAGAGCATCCTATGGCCCATAAAACAAGTTGCTGAATACTTGATACTCACTAGACACTTTATGCTGTGTTGCCATGTGATTCTTGCAATCACCCTTAAAGAAGGTTCTACACCACCTACATGGGTACAGACGAAGGAACAAAACTCAACACGATGAAACAACTTCCCTAAGTTTAGTGGCCAGTGTGTGCATTTGTGAAGCTAGGTTTTTGGAGATACCTTTCCTGAGCCAGAGATTAAATAAAATGTATAAGCTGTCAAGACTGAATCAATTTCTGTCCCTGGAGCTTGGCAGGGGATGGAAAGAGAGACAGATGTTTGTTGTCAGTGCAGGAGCAAACACTGCTGCCCCCTCCCAAGGCAGGAAGAAAGTCCTGTGTCCATTCTTTGTATCTTTGTTATGTGTCTGCAGTTGGTAACAGTTTTGTTGAGCTCGAACAAATGGATACCTACATTTTTGTTTCATCTTGATCTTTTGAGATGAGGTCTTGCCATGTAGTGTCGGCTGGCCTCAAGCCCTTCACTTCTCTGCCCCAGCTTGCCCAGTTACTACTGTTCCATTTGTGTGCCCTTCACTCAGAATGTAAAGGGATTACATGGGCAGTGGAATCTGGAGCAGACTTCACTGGAGTGTTGGACTCATGCCGCACTGAGGCTGATGGAAGATGTGGGCAGAAGGGTAATTGCATGGAAAGAGGGTCAAAGTTCCGGGAATAATTAGTCTGAACAACAGAATGGTTTCTTTGACTTCTGCAATGTCTTGTTTGCTCTGTAAATTCTCAGGAAGTGTTTCTCCTACTTCGTGCCAGGAACACATGATAAGACTCTTGGTAGTTACTTTTGATAGTTCTGCCCACTTCCTCCCTTGATCTCACATCTACAGACCCAGGTTGAACCATTTTGTTTGCTTGCATCATGGAGGAACATCAATCATCAGGTTCTCAGGCTCACTCAGTGGGTTTCCTTTGCAGGTGAACATGTTTGTTGAAGGGTTCCATGATGCCATCCTCCTCTACGTTCTGGCTTTACATGAAGTTCTCAGAGCTGGCTACAGCAAGAAGGACGGGGGTAGAATCATCCAGCAGACCTGGAACAGGACTTTTGAAGGTAGGGATTCAGTTTCCATGGCAGCGGCACTGCAGCCAAGTGAGTCACTGCTTCTGTAGATGCTATCTACTGCAACAATAGACTTGATTTTATTTCAGTTTGAAAGTATGGAGAATAAGCCAACTCACCTCACTGGCTTGTAAAAATAAGATTGAACAATGCAATGCATGCAAACATGGCGTTGAGCAGATTCTGCTTCATTAAGAACCATCCTGCTCCTTGCTTATTTATATAACACTTTATATATATGTATACATATGTGTGTGTGTGTGTGCATGTGTGTGAGCTAGGGTTTCATGTCAGGTTTTATTGTTCCTCAGCTTAGTTCTTGAGGCGGTCTCTCATCGATTCTGGAGCTCACTGTTTTAACTAGATTGGCTGGGCAGTGAGCCCCTGAGACCTGCCTGTTTCTGCCTCAGTCAGTACATGGATTACAGATCTGAGTGACTGCTCAGCTTTCCACAGGGGGCTGAGAGTCAGAACTTGGGTCATCGTGCCTGTACAGTAAGCAGTTTATCCACAAACCCACCTCCCTAGCCCTGTGTACACACACACACACACACACACACACACACACACACACACACACACACTAAACACAAGCTATATTCACCACAGAACAACCAGTGTAGAAGATCTGCAGGCAGGCTTAAAGGTGTGTTAATCCAGCTGTACATCCCCACACCCACACCAGGTTGGTTTCAGTGAAATGCAGATGTTAGCCATCATATCCAACTGGTGGTTAGAGCTGCTTAGCAGGTCCACGCCCTCTGTTTTTATTTGACTTTCGAAGTAGTGAATATTAGTTGCTTAAAAAAAAACAAAACAAGAAAACAAGACAAAACAAACAGAAGATAGAAAAGTCAACAAAAAAAAACATATTATCTCATCATTCTAGCAACTGACATTGACATTTAAAAACGAGACTATTCTTGGCTCGAAAGCTTAAATGGTATAAAGATGTACAAAATAAAAAGTGAAGCCTTTGTTCTCACTGCCGTCGCCTTTCCCCGATGCAATCACTGTCAGCAATTTTCCAGATGACTCCAGAGTGTGCTATGCTTTCTGATAGCACACAATACAAAGCAAACAATGTAAAATGTTTAGAAAGCCGGATTCATTGCAAACACCATTTTTCATTTTAGTTCCATTTATAGATTTCACTTTTTTGTATGCCAGAAAATTCCATATGAGTAGATCTAACAGATTTTGAAATGAGAGTTAAGTGTGATTCTGTTGTATAATAATTTCCTTAATTTTTTAAAATTATTTTCAATAATTTTGTTTATTTGTTTTGAGGAAGGGACTTACTATGTAGTCCTGACTGGCCTGAAACTTGCTTGTACAGACCAGACCAGACCAGACTTAAACACGAGATGCTCCTGTCTCTGCCTCCTGAGTACTTGGATTGCAGGTTCTACCATCCCCAGCTTCTAATCCACCTTTGATTGGTGGAGGCTTCAGTTAGTTACAGTTTTTGTTATTCTGCAACACAGTGTCACAGGCCAAAGACTGTTTCTCACAGAGAACATTTGCAATGGTGAGGGATTTAGGTCTCTAGGTATGTGGATGCTTTATACAATGCATGGAATATCACCAGTCTTTTTTTTTTTTTTTT
>NC_022021.1:31562851-31596444 GCF_000317375.1 Microtus ochrogaster | reverse complement strand
GTAGACCAGGCTGGGCTCGAACTCACAGAGATCCACCTGCCTCTGCCTCCCGAGTGCTGGGATTAAAGGCGTGCGCCACCATCGCCCAGCTTATCACCAGTCTTTTTTCTTTTGATAGGTTATGCTGGTTCATTTACCACCAAAATGGTTTCTTTTAAAATTTTTTTGGGAATTTAATTCCATTTCTCCTTTTTCTTTCTTCCTTTCCTTCAAACCCTCATATATTCTTCTTTCTTCTCTCCTTCATATTCATAGCCTCTTTTATTTTCCACCAATTATTAATTATATGCATATGTGTATATATCTATGTAAGAACCGTGGCTTCCTCACCAGCACGCCAAGCTGGCATGGCTGGTTCCTAGAGCAGGCATGAGCTCTTCTGTTCACTCATCCAGTGCATGCACCAGGCTTCCGTGATAGACCAGGTACTGTCCAAGGAGCCGAGGATGAAGCCAAGAACAAAATATGCTGTCCGTAATCAGTTTCTCTAATGTGCAGATGTGTGTAGGCAATAAACATCCCTCTCCCACGCCAGGAGGTGTCAAATAAAACAGGGTAGGAATAAAAAAGATAGAAAGCGGTGAGATAGAACTGCTGGGTTAGAGCAGTCAAGAAAAGGCCTCTGGACATGGCAGCTGACTGGGACCTGACGGCGACAGAAGACATTGTATATGGGCGACTATACCACAGAGAAGGCAGCCACTGCAGTGAAGTCTGGGTGTATGCAGTAGGAGATTGTTCCCTGAGGAGTTGGGGGGGGGTCTATGTGGCTGACGACTGAATATAAGGGGCAGTGGGATAGGACCCAAAGCTCAAGATGCAGTGGGACCAGACCCATGGGCCTGGAAACTGCTGACATAGTTTCCATGGAGACGGTGTGCCTTACGGCTGCTCTGTAGCACATAACCTGTAGCGTGCTGGCGAGCATCTTCTGAGAACCATTAACACAGCGTGCAGACTGGGGATGCGGGAAGCAGGAGCCCGCAACCTTTAGTACCCAATTTGCTCTGTAAGGAGACTGGGTAAGCTAACTGAAAAGGGCCTTTCCAGTTCTTCATTGTGCCAACTTGTCCTGTGAGCTCTTCTGCGGATTGGAGTAAGCTTGTACTTGTGTTTACATGAGTGAGACTTCTCAATGCCAAGAGCAAAGCCGAGTCAAGCTTCGAGAGAGGAGTATGGGATGGTTCCCTCTACGTTTCATGGCCTCAGCTTGTCCTCAGATATTAAAAGGGAAGGACAGAAGGGAGGAGTGGTGCTCCAGCTAGGGTCGTCTGGGTAGTAGATATGGCAGCCCAGGTAAGCTTCTTTTCTCTACGGTGGTTTCAGTGAACACCATGTTTTACCTTAGACAAAAGCGACAGCTTCCATTTTAGACAAGTAGTTGTTTGGGGGTAAACAAGCTCCCTGGATGAACTTGTTTTGGCTCTTCCTGCTTCAGCTAAGGGGCAGGAATCGAATAGGGTAATTCAGGGGGCATATTAGGACAAAGTCAAATTTCCCAGAATCTGTGCACAATGCACCGAGAAACTGGTGTGTGGGGACACAACCTTGGTCAGGCACATCCCTTTCTTAGCTATTACTCACCGCGCGGTGTGGTCATTTGTTCTTGGTCTTCTGACAGCGGGACAGGAGCCAGAGTTGGGGATGCTCAAAGGCACCTCTGAGAGAGGTTGGCGAGCGAAGGGCAGGTGTCCACAATGGCTGGGACACAGCTTGATTTAGAGCTGAGACAGGCACTAACTATTCTCAGACGCCATCTTCATGGTTCCATTTTAGGGTCAGGTCTACGCGGTCAGTATGTACCAAGAGTATAAAGAATAGTATAGTTGAGTCTAAAATTAGGATCTTGTGTGTCTGAAATGTAAAGACCGATGCCCAGGTGAGTTTGAATGGTTCAGAGAGCCCATGTTATTTCCTAAGCAGCAGTCCGTTTGAAGGCAGCCCCTCAAAGAGCTGAAGAAAAACTCAAATCTCCCTCACATTAAAAACAATTTTAATTTTAGTGGTTGCTGTAAGTGACCATTAAGTTGTCAGGAGAAAAAAAATACCCTGGATGTTATTTGACAAAATTGGATTTTACTGCCGTGAAACCTATGATCAACTCTCAAGACTTCCAATAAACGGTCCAAGGAGAGGCCGTGTTTCCTCTGTTTGAGAGGTTAGAGGGGCAAGGTAAACAGGACTGTGTGTGGCTCAGGCCTGGGCAAATAGAAACCGGGTTAGAAGGACTCATTGCTGATACACAGGAAAATTCTGCTGTCACCCTAACAAGTTCACCTTCTGCTCGATACTCTCAGGCGAAGTCTCACTTTGCAAAGCAGCCACCCCGAGAGTTCTCACCCCACTTCTTGGCAGAATTGCAATCACTTAAAGGTGTAATGAGGTGCAGGATTCCCAGGACCACTGCATCAGATACAATACAATGTAAATCACTCAGGGCACACTTCCCTAACGCCGCTGGACAGATTGACAAGTGACCTCAGATAGCCACAGTGTTTGGAGAATGAATATGTATATGTACACACACATGTATATGTATATATACACATATATGTATATGCACATTTACACATATATACATACTATATGTATATAATTTAAAGTTTTATAGCCTCTCAAGGATGCACAAGTTCATGATAGGTGCATCCTTTGTAACCTGCCTGTATTAAGAAGACAAACAAACAAACAAACCCCAAGATGAATGGTAACTCCATTCTGTTTCCAGCAAAGTAACCCAAAGTCTGGAAAAATCAGTGGGCCTTCAAACCACAGCCCAAAGGACAGTAAATCCAAATGCCTGCCCTCTCCAAACCACACGAGAGGATGGAACTTTCCCTTGGGATGCTCCTCAGTGGACATTTCCCTGAGGCGGTCACTCCATCTGGGGAGAAGCAAACGGACAGCAGCACCAAGGAAGAACAGCACAGAATTCTCCCATGAAGGAAACGAATGGCTTGTGCTGATTAGAACAGGGCTGGTGCACACATCCTGCTACTTAGTGAACCAAGATGCAAATACAGGCTGTTCAGCACCAGCCTCTGTTCTCTGGTGGCCTTTGGGGATTAGCTGCTGGGAGCACCCATCACTGCTTGTCAAAGTGGCTGGGTCCTCTGTGCCTTGGCTCTCTGTTCCAGCCTCCCATCTCACTGGCTCTGTTCATAAATACTTCATCGGAAACTTCACGGTTCTCTGGTTCTTTCTGGCCTTAGGGTCTTTGTAAATTAAACCAGGTCAGTAACTTACACTCTTGATTGTGTTTTGAATCACAGATTTCCTCCTGTGTATGGGATTTTATAATCCCATAATCCCTGCTTTTTCTTACTTTTTGGCTGCATTTTAACTTGTGCTGAGTCGTGCTTTGAATGGTAGATCGTGGTCAAGTACTCTCTATGATACTACAGGCACAGTAATGATAAGGAGAACTTTATAATAGCATCCTCCAGCCCCAGATCTCAAGCTCAAAATGCCCCCACATTGGAACATTTTACATGTCAAAATGACACCACAGATGGAAACTTCCCCATAATGGATGTTTATCTCATGCAAAAAATTACAGAAAATACTGTATTAAGATTACCTTCTGGCTATGTGTGTAAGTATGTATAGAAATGTAAAAAATCTTGTGCTTAGACTTTCATCCTATCCCTAAGGTGTCTCATTATGTGTATGCAGATATTCAGAAATTTGAAAACACCTGAAATCTGAAACACATCTGGCCCTACATCCTTTGGCTAAGGGCTACTCAACCTGTAGGAATAATAACAGCAGTAGCGACAGATAGGGGAAAACAGCTGGTGTTGCTTAAACATCTGTTGGTGATGCCCCACGTGTTTTATGTCAGCTCTGCCGCTTCTTGGTAGGAATGTGATCTTATGCTTGTTTACGCTGGTTGTAGAGGCTGAGATTCAGGGGACCAATGCCTTGGCCACGGTGGCAGAGGTGGGAAAAGACAAAATGGCAATTCAGTATTCTTCAATAAAAAAAAAAGAAAAGAAAAACAACCCAAAATCACACTTTAAAATTACATTTATTTATTTATTTATTTAGTGCATGTGTGCTTGCGTGCATGTGTGTGTGTGTGTGTGTGTGTGTGTGTGTTAGTCGGAGGATAACTTCTGGGAATCAGTTTGCTCCTTCTACTGTGTGGATCCCAGAGTTCAAACCTACATGACCTATGTTCAGCTTGGTGTCAAGCACGCTCACCTACTTCTCTGGCCCCAACCTGTATGTCTGATTCTACTAGGAAAAGCTGACTCCACCTTGCAGGCCCCTCCTTGAGTCCAGGCCCCTCCTGAGCTGCTCTAACTCAGCCTTCCCTGCAGTGCTAACTCAGCACCCAGGAATCTTCCAGATAGTGTTTGCATAAGCAATGAATGAAGACACATTGAGCAATGAATGAACACACATTGGGCAATGAAGACTTGCTCTTTAGACACTGGCCCCAGGGACCCAGCAACCAGACCCCCAGTGCTCTTGCAGCCTGTATGAAGCATACTTCTGAATCCTGGGTCGGAGTGATTTTCCTTATGAGAGTTGTCCAATGAGGACCCAAACCTATGTGTGATAAGACATCTTTACCTTTTTTGCTACTTTTTAGAAAATAAAAAATCGAAACTCTAGAGTAAGCACACTGCCTTCAGCATTAGCCTTCTTCTGTTCTTTTTTTTTTTTTTCAGAAGTATTCCCCAAAGATCATTTCTTTTTCTTTTTTAAATGGAGAAATGTTAAGAATTTAGGAATGCAGACACAGATGAAATTACAATGTCTTTCCAAATGCCAACAAAAATGCTTCCAGTCTGATGTGATTCCCTGTGGCATGAATTTGTTTTAAAAAATCCCATCAATTCATTTTCTTGGCAGGCAGAGGTACCGTAAGTTACTAATGCAGAGTCTTTGCCCCTCCTGCAGGTATCGCTGGGCAGGTGTCCATAGATGCCAATGGGGACCGGTATGGGGACTTCTCCGTGGTTGCCATGACGGACATTGAAGCCGGCACCCAAGAGGTGAGGAAAGGACACTTCCACATTGGTCGCTCTGGCAAGTGGGGACTCTGAGGGTGTATTTGTCCTGGTGTCCAGTGCACCCTTCAAACACACATGAGCCTTCTGGGTAGGCAAAGCTCACTGTTCGCTGAGGTGGAAGGCAGAACACGCCGCCGTGTGAATTCTAATATTTTCCTTGCTGGCCTCATGACATCATTAGAACCATATGAGGTGAAACCTAGAAAAGTAACACATGTTCTACTGAAAAATAGTTTTTCAACTGATGATGATTGCCCTGTTTCCTTGCAAGGTCAAGGCCATCACTTTTTTTTTTTAAAAAAAAACTTTTTATTTATCCTTTGTGTTTTTCACATCATGCATCTCAATTTCATTCATCTCCTTTTCCCTTTCTATCTACCCTCTGCCCTTTTACTCCCCCCAATAAAATAAAATGAAACATAATAAAGTTTAAGAGAGAGAGAGAGAGAAAGAGAGAGAGAGAGAGAGAGAGAGAGAGAGAGAGAGAGAGAGAGAGAACAATCTTGTCATGGGAGCTGCAGTGTGGCACAGTGAGTCACACAGTAAATCCTTTGTCCATATATCTTTACTAGCAAGTGTTCATTGAAAAGAGCCATTGGTCCGGTTTGAGGTCTCTGGTCATTGCTGGGACCTCACTGGGGCTCCTATTGGCTATCCTGTTGCTGCCCTGTGTCACGGAGGTCCTGCAGCTTTGAATCTGCAGGATGTGGCCCTTCATGTGCTCCAGCAGATCATAGATGGGGTGGTTGTTGGGGTTGGTCAACTCATAGCTCTGGTTCTGGGCTTGGATGCTTGCAGGTTTGTTCAGCCCGCCAACTCCCCCTCCCATTCCATCACCAGGGTTAGCTCTCAGACTTGCTCTATCTAGTTCACCCTATGCGGCAATGAACAAGGGGTGGGGCCTGTTCTCCTGCTTTCATGCTCTCAGGGTAGACCAGTAGGCTTACCCACACCTACACCACAGTGCTCTACTGTGCTGCCCAGGCAAGATGCATGGGCCACTCCCCTGAGTGCTGCAGCTGCTGAGGAGCAGATACAGCTCTCCCACTCTGAAGATCAGCATCACTCCTGTTGCTTTCGTGGGCGCTGGCATATGATACCTCTCCTCTCTGTGGAGGTACACCTAGCCTTTGTATGGGACGTGAGGGAGCAGGAGCCCTCTGGCTGTGTTCACCAAATGATTTTTATATCGCCCCAGATCTAGAGCTTGTCTGCAGTCTGACTTCCTCCTCTGGAGAGTTGGGGAGTGATGGTTCATCCCATCTCTTTGTGAGGCTGCACATGCAAAGCACTTGGGATAGACTCGACACATACCAGGCACTGTCGTATTTCATGAGGACCTAGAACTGGTTTTGACCCTGAGCTGATATAGCCTGTGAGAGGCTGCTGTCACTCAGTGAGGAGGGATGAGAAATATCACAGGCCACCCAGGAGGCACAAGTTTGTGCCCAGGCAAAAGTGGAGAACCCCTAGGAGCTGTGTGAGAAGGCACTGCCAGATTGGCTCATGTGACTGATCTAATAGTCATTTAACTGGAGTGTGACCCTGCAACTATATCATCCAGGGGTCTAAGGTGACAGCTAAAACAGAGTTCAGTCTGATAATTGGAGAGCATAGGAAGTGAGTTCATCAGAGATGAATGTGACCCCTAAGGACATAGCACTGGCCAAAAGGTCAACCAAAAAGTTCTTCAAAGATACAATTTTTTAAATTACATCTATCTGTCTGTCATTATCTATCTATCTATCTATCTATCTATCTATCTATCTATCTATCTATCTATCTATCTATCTCTCTATCTATCATCTATCTATCTATTTATCATCTATCTATTGTATATGTGTAGGTCAGAGGACAATGTGTATTGGTTATTTCATTCCAACATGTGGGCCCTGGGTATCCAATTTAGGTCTTAAGGCTTGTTGGCAAGGGCCTTTACCTCTGAAGCCCTCTTTCTATCACTCTAAATTATATTCTTTAGTCTTATAATTGTATGTCGATCTGACTGAAGGGTGAGGGGGGCTGTGTATCTGTCACGTGCTTAACCTGAGCAGGTATGCAGTGACATTGGTTTCTGTCGCATATCCCCAAGGGAAAAGGCCTCACATGTGACTGACAGTGTGGACTCCTTAGTGGCTGAAGCCCAGATAGGGGCCCTGTGGAACGAGCCAGGGAAAAGGTGTGAATCTGTAGACTATTGTTTCATAGGGAAGTGAAAAGAATCCACCCTTCCCATTATGCAGTAGCTGCTGCTGCTGGATACCTGCAGGGACAGCATTGGTAGGGTGCAGCCTCCAGTGTAGACAGGCCTCACCAGGCACTGTCTCTGTCGTGTCCATACCTTTTCAAGTCTATGTGACCCTGATTCCTTTGCTGCCATGAGGAGCCACTGTGATAGTCCGTGTGCACAGCAGGAGAGCCCCTGACCCCTCCCGTTTCTCATGCTTTTCTGAAGCTCTTGCTGTCACTTCCTGCAGGTGATGATGTGTAGAGGTAGCCTGTGTAGATCAGGCTGTGTTTTGGGGAGCTCATGCAAGACTACGAGCCTTTTGCCTCCTTTGGGAACTGATGTGGAATGAATAAAGCTGCTTTGGCCTATGGCAGGGAAGAATATAGCCAGGCTGGAAGGGATATATAGAGAGAGTAGGTGGAGTCAGAGAGATGCCGTGTAGCTGCCAAAGGAGACAGACACCTGGAACTCTACCTGGTAAGCCACAGCACTGTGGCCATACACAATGGGTTAATTTAAGATTTAGGAGCTAGCTAGAAATATGCTTGAGCCATTGGCCAGAGAGCTGTAATTAATATAATTTTCCAGGCCTGAGCAGCCAGAAAACAAACGAGCAGCCTCTGCTTGCAGGGAACAGGTAACTTTGGCTTTTCCCTTTTCATGTCTGACTTTTGCCTCTCTGTAGGTTATTGGTGATTACTTTGGAAAAGAAGGCCGGTTCAAAATGCGATCCAATGTCAAGTACCCCTGGGGCCCTTTGAAACTGAGAATAGATGAAACCAGAATTGTGGAGCATACCAATAGCTCCCCTTGCAAATCATGTAAGTTCAGAGACTTAATTCACTTTTCCTCCTCTTCTCCAGTCACATGGGGCCAGCACATGTTGCTCTCAAGGACTCATGTTCAGAAAGCTCCCATGTCTTTTTCTGATGTCTTTAAACCCGTGGGAATGACTCAAAAATAGCCATCCCTCCTCCCTTACCAGAAGTGTCCATCTTCCCTTTATTCTTTTCTTCCAGATGATAGCGTATTCTATCTGGATTTATATCTCTTTCTACAATCTCTTAGTTATTAGAGGTTTCTACTTTGAGGAAAAAATAATATTATTAACTGTCTCTTATTCATCTACTGTAACAAATCTCATTATTGGTTTTAAAGTTTACAGTTGACCTCCAGATCTTCAAGATGGGACAGATAATGTTCTTAAATACCTGGCAACTTACAAAGTGGCAAATAAGCCTTGAACATATTATTTATAGCCCATTTCTGGATGGAGAAAGAGAAGCAGGTGTATCTTCCTCAGAGACAGGAACATTTTTTTTAAGTGATTGTCTCTGAGGGGCTTCTGAAGAGGAAGAACAAGTGGTATCAATCTTGCAGGCCAGTTGGTGATTCTAGGTGACTATATATGGTCATTGTGTCTCAGGACCATCTTTTAATGTTGAGGAATTTATACTATACACTAGCTATGAGAAAGAATTAATGGAGAAGTGTATTGACCACATAGCCTCTGGGCATGGATCCAAAGTTTTACTTTGCTTCTTGCCTTTTTGGGCTAGGAGAGTTCCTTCAACTCACCAAGCCTCCCTTTCCCCACATGTAAAGTAAAATATACCTAGCTTTGGTCTGAGGAGCCCATGAGGCCGTGACCTGCAGGCTTACTCTAAACTCTGCAAGGACAGGAGAGGCTGATTTTTCTAGAACTGAGTCCTTAATGGAGTGATCCAAACGGTTTGCTTTTTCACAAAGCTATGTAGGCCATTTGGAGATGGGACTCTGGCTTTGGTGAGAGAACATCTAAAAACAGAATACTGACCCAGTACAATTCCCCAGACCTTCTAGCACTTAGGAGTGTCACCATCCCCCGTGAGAAACAGAAGAGCTGGGGCAGTGCCTTTGTCCGTCCACGCTGCTTTCCTTGACTTTCAGCTCAAGCAGAGTGTGGATGTGTCTGAAATCTCCAGCTTCCAGCCTCATCAAATCCTGCTCGAATCTGTGCTTCTTTCTTTGTCTGTGATTCTTTCTAACCTTCCTTTCCTCCCTCTTCTTCTTTTTCTTCCTCTTCCTTTCCTGTTATAGATCTTGCCGTGTAGTTCAGGCTGCCTCAAACTTGTGATCCTCCTGCTCATCTTCCCAAATGCCAGGATGAAGCCATTTGTCCCAGTCTCAACTTAAAGCTTGTTTTTGCTGCTGTTCTTTTCACTGTCACATGACAATGCATTTGTCTAGTGCTTTTTGAAAAGCATGCATATATATATGTATATATATACATACATATATATATATGTATTTCACAGAGGAAAAAAATGTTTCAACTGGGAGATGAACACAAACCAAGGTATTTCTACTTATTTTCCCAAATGAGCTCTGACCAGTGATGTCTCTTTTTCAAGCAGGTGGCCTAGAAGAATCAGCAGTGACAGGAATTGTGGTGGGGGCCCTACTTGGTGCTGGTTTGCTAATGGCCTTCTACTTTTTCAGGTAGGGACCATTCAAGATGCTAAAATTCACTCTACGTGTTTGGCCTTTGCCTCCTGTCTTTGCGTAATACTCCCTGTGATTTGCCCACACCCTTCTCTGAGAGAAGGATGGTGGCTAAAATATCAAAGCCATTCTTTGGTGAGATCTTGGGTCTGGTGGTCATCTTGGATTATGGATTTCTACTGTACTCTGGCCACCACGGGCCAGAGAGTTGCTGGGATCTCTGGACCACAGATCCATTCATGAGAATCCCTTCTACCTACCAAATGTAAACACGAAGAGGAAATCTGGACAAAGAATGAACCTATCCTCACACTTCCTTCAATTCAGAAATAAGTGGCCATGTTCACCTTGAAGGGCTGGAGGGAGCGCCCAGTGACCTCCCATTCAGGCTGCCGAATGTGTTCTGTGTTTGGAGAAGTCACGTGCTTAGCTGTTGCTATGGCTCAACCTCCAGGCTCATAAGCTGGTGCTATGTACATGTGCTCAAGGTTTTGGTCGTTTGTTGCCGTGGTGGTCCATTCTTTAGTAATCTTCAAAGGCTGAATTCAGGGCTTATTTCTAAGGTTTCTTCATTTTCACATGGAGATGTAAATCTGGGTGTGTGTAGCTCTCTGTGGGAACAATTGTGTCCCTGTCCCTTTGGTCACAGTACACTTAATCTGATCTTTATCTGGGGGCATATCCTGGGAGTCAAGCAGAGCTTCTGGGGCAGAAGAGAACCGACTGAACCCACACGGTCCCAGGGAAGAAGGGGAAGGCTTGTTCTACAGTACATCGGAAAGCTTGCCAATTTTCCTCCTTGAATAAGGACACAACGCCTCGGGGCACACTGCTTTAATCTCTGACCAGGGTTTCATATTGTGTCACTTCTAATTTATCAGACCTAACCCAGATGTCCCTGGAAGGCATTCTTTGTAAGAGGAACTGTAGTATTTTGCCGTCAAGTGAGGTTTTATTGTTGCATTTATTCTGCTTTTACATAGGAAGAAATACAGAATAACCATTGAGAGGCGAAATCAGCAAGAAGAGAGGAACATCGGGAAACATCGAGAGTTACGCGAAGACTCCATCAGATCTCACTTTTCGGTGGCTTAGAAGATCCCCCACTTTCGTCTGCTTGAGAGATAGATGGAAGGAAAGACATCAGGGGAGCAGAAAGGACGCTCGTGGAGAAGTCTTTGTTTTAGGCGTAGTCATTCACTCTCCATTTCCTTTAGAAGCTCAGGAATGATTATTAATCACTATCTGCCTCCCGGCCTTTCATCTCATGGCAAACAAATCTGAGGATATAACGCCATTCTATTAGGTGTTCTGACCGCTGGAAGGGCATAGGATTAGATTTATGTTTTGAAAAATCCAGCATTTCCGTATCTTGATGGCTTTGGGAGCCTTTCACACAAGGATATAAAGATGTGGTTTTTCTGAAATTAAATGTTTTGTAGCTAGAATAAAACACTTTTTACAAGTAGAGTATTCCTGGAAAGAATTTAACACCCAATAAGAGGACAATAGAATGAAAAAAATCTCAAGCCTCGGAATGCAGGGCTGCTCCCTGGAGCCAGTGGACAGGTTTGCGGTAGACAAGGGCTGCGATCGGTGTCCACGGTCAGGTCTGACCTTGTGTCTCCAGCATGATCCTTTCTGTCTCTTTCAGTGTCTCAGAAAAACTACTCTGGAAATTGTAAATATTAGTGAGTTAGGAGGAATTATATAAGAAAAGCGAGTCTAAATGTTTCTTTTCTGATGTAAAAAAAAAAAGCCCTACTTCCTGCTAACATTTTATTTTTAAGTATTTTAATCTTATATTTTGGTATTAGAAATGTGTCTATTTTTTCATTTTGAAGATTAAATTTCACTTGTACTCTAAAAGCACGGAGAAAGTGTGTGACAAACCCATGGTGGCAAAGGGATGGCCTCTTACTCTGCTGTCCTCTTTCCCTCGGCTGTGGTCAAACACTAACTGCTAATGGCCGCTTTGACTGCAGACGTCTAGGAATACGTTCAGCTTGCAAACTCTAACGGGACACATTGATTTTTAAGCCGTTTTTCATTATGAATGGTTTTAAATTCTGGAGGGCTGCACCCCTTCTAAATTGTGGCCAACTGATTGTTCTTCAAAATCCAGAGAGGGAAGGCAGTGGAGTATAGCGGAGGATACCCAGACATGCCAATCTTTCCCTCCAGAAGAAACCAAGGGCGAGAATTTGACAGGGAAACACAGAAATGATAAATTAAAAGGAGTGCAGTTTATCGAAACGTGGTTGGAAGAGGGAGTGTTGATATCCGCTCTGTTCCCTGAGCCCAGAGAGTTTTGCAGCCACCACAAATTACCCACAGCGCGGTAGGACAGACAAGTGCATTCTGGGAAGGATCGAGCCAGCTTTTGCTGGGTATCTGATTCGCACTCAGTCCTGTGTGCTGAGGTTTAAATGTGGGTTCCCACTTTACCGTTTGAGGAGAGAGCAAGGGTACCATCTGGTAATCATGCCTCTCTTGGTAACATTTTGAGTTCCTCAAACACCGTTTAGTGGGGAGAAATAGCATAATTCCTTGGAGGCCACATTTGCTCAGGTCTGCTGAAGAGGAAAGCTGAGTGGGGGCAAAGTTCTGGAAGCTGCTAGTGCTTGCTTCCCCGGGAAGGACGGTGTCACAGCTGGTTGCGTTCCACGTCAAAGTGAACGGGCTTTTTCTGTGTGAGGCTCACTTCCTTCTTATGGCTCAGGAAACGGGATACAAACCACGTGACGAAAGAATCAGCTGTGAACAACAGGAGCAGCTTCGTTGCGGTTCTGCATTTAGGCGGCTAAAGGAAAAGTGCCGACTTCAAAAAGAGTGGAAATAGTAGGCAAGAAAGGTAGATTTCAAAATTCTAATGCAGGACGAGAGTTTGTGAGGTAGAATGCAGGAAAGCGGTGGCCGATGGTTGGGAACTCACATTACTGAAACTGAGTGCACAGACTACAACTGCTTCAGTTATCTGAACCCGAGAGCTCGTTTCCCTCTCTTACTTTCTCAATAATCTTTTCCATATATTTCAGAGATATTCATTTTCTAAGGTTTATTGTTTGAACCTGCGTGTTAGTTACAGGAGAAGAGGTGTTGGGGGAAAGTCCTCTACATGGCTATAGTCTATTTGGTGTAAATATTTCTGACCATTCTTAACATTTATATAGTGGTGCATTAATGGCAGTGTTGTTACAGAAAATACCTTTTCTTTCTACTTCAGCTAGAGAAATTGTTCCAAGTTTAATAGCATTTCCCCAGGTAGGATGTTAAAGATGAGGAGGGAGTTAGCCTTTGAAAAATGGGTGACTTTTGTCTTCTCTGGAAGATGGTGTCATTTCTTATCATGATAAAGCAATTCTAGTATGATTAAGGTCATTTACATGTCTGCTATGTAGTTTTCCTTCCTTAAACATCTTCACATGGCTAGGCAAGGTGTTCTTAATCCCAGCATTTGGGAGGCAGAGTAGGTAGATCTTTGTGGTTTCAGACCAGCATGGTCTACATAGTGAGTTTTAGGTCAGCAGTGTTTACACAGTGAGACCCTGTGCCAGAAAAAAAATAAATCTTCATATGAGTTGCCCAAATGACATTAAGTTTTGAAAATACCACTGAGCTGGTAAACCTCTGCTGAATGTATAGACGTTGGTTCTGTGGTGGCCCTGGGGTAAGAACTCTCCGTATTGTATCGTGGGACTTAAATTCCTAACTGCTAAGCCAAAGCTTTGACATTTGGTCATTTTTAATCTGCCAGGAGCCAACTATTACATAATAAGTTCAATGGGACTTTAGTTCTTAAGCCATTCTATACATTTTTACTCCTAAATCTAATGATTTAGATTTCAAAGAGGATATCTTTTTAGTATTTTTCTCATCTAGTCAAATGTGAGTTCATAACAAGCTAAAATAAGCATATAGTTATGGTATTGGAAATAAACACAATTTTTTTTTTAGTCGATATTATTAGAGTTGGGAGAGAAGACGGAGTTGATTCTGTGTGGAGTCATGCCCCTTCCTCCCAAACAGAGGTTTCACAGGGAATCCCTTCAATGTTATATTGTTTTTACGAACCACCAGCACGGCTTTTCCTGAACCACAGATATAGTTAGTTCCACAGACCTTAAAATAGTTCTTTACCCCTCAGAGCTAACTCGTGGAGGCAAGGGAGAATCCTAAGGAAGGAGAGCAGGTGGCCTTGTTTCCTCTCTCCCTTGAGAGAAAAGCTCTGGAATGCCAAGTAACTTCCCGCTCTGCTTACCAGCTTCCTGTGCTGTGCTGCCCGAAGGCGCATGCACCCTTTCTGTCCCTAGCTTACTTCTTTTCTTCTGATTGGGACTGGCTGTAGGGATGGAAGGCAGGCGGTGGGAGTAAAAGGGGAGGTCTTGCACACCTGAGGCAGACTGTGAGTGGGCTCAGAAGCCAATTCTAGTGACACCATTGCTTTCTTGAAGCTGAGTTACTTGTGCAGTTCTTTACACACACACACACACACACACACACACACACACACACACACAAAAGAGAAAGGATAGTGTTTATAAATTGGAATATACTAGTGTCTATGTTTCTTGAGACACAAAGGACTCAGATCCCTACTGGATGCAGCTAGGAAGGCAAATGGCGATAGAAATTTGGCCCCTCTACCTACATGTCACAGGTGTTTAGTTACACCCTGTGGTTCAGGACTTCAGAAGGAAGCTGGTAATGAGCTGAGTTTCTCATTCAGTGGAATAGAAGAAAATGGTCTAGAAACGCAGGATACTTAGGGGCAGCATAGAAATAGGGAGAATGAGTTGGTGGCACCAGAGGGACCTGTCTCTCATCCAGTTGGTCTTTAGAACTGAAGAATCATGAACAGTTTAGACCTTCTGCAGTAGCCAGTCTCAACAAGAAATGATGGGCATGCCCAGTGAAAAGAACCAGGAGCTTATTTCTCCCAAGGCGACTGTGGGAAGAACTTCCCTGCTGATACTGTCTCTACTACCTTTCTTCCCTGAGCCCCACCTACTGTCAGTCATGGCTCCAGAGGTGTGTGGGCATCTTTCCCCTGCAGGTCGGACAGAATTGGTGAGGGAGCCTCCACACCTACTCAGAGAAAGAGACAAAATAGCCCTGGCTGTGAGGAGGTAGCCGGCTTCTAATCAGAAAGTCTTACAGTAACTTGGCCATGGTGCCCTTGGACAGTTCAAGCCTATGATTCTCCTGCACACTAACAGGAGTTATGAGTATGGTTCTCAGCATACAGATTTTTCAAATGCATCCTGCAGGCCTATGGGATGAAAGTCACTCAAAAGGTGCTGGGTTGGAGGTTGTTCAAATCTCTCATTAACCACGAATGTTAATTCATGTGAAACCTAGAGCATTCAGAACCATCTGATGTTGGTGTTTATGTTTTAAACCACTTTACACACAACGAAAAGGATTTCACTGAGAGCCGTATCTCAGAGGTTAAAAATCCACATGTTACAAAAATTCTTGGTGTATCAGGTGTGAGATGGCTCTTAGTCCTCAGAGTTAATAAAAACATGTTACGTTTAGTCATAGTTAAAGACATAAATTTATATGCACAGGAACAAAGGGGTCTACTTACCAAGCATGAATCATAACAGCCTACCAAATTCATTTTTTTTATTTTCTAGAACAAAGCTGTCGTAGTATATAGCAAATATCAGGTAGAGAAAGTTATTTCTGCAAAGAAAGAAGCAAATGTGGCTTTTGACATGAAGCATCTTATTCAGGATTTGGTGCCTGGGTCTGAAAATGTTCAGCGTGGTGTGCATAAGTCAGCAATGAAGTGCCCGCAACAGGGGGAGGTGCTGCGTTTCCGAGAATAAGAGCTTTGTTCCCTGTGCGTAGTTGAAACCAGGGGGTCACGAGCTAGGCATTGCAGAAGATTAATCCCGGAGCCCGTGTCTTTTGTGCCATGTCATTCATGGCTAATTTAAATACAGGACCACCAAACAATACAAACCTACCATGAGTCTGGTAGATAGCTGCACTAGTCACATACAGCTTACTATCTAATGTAAGTAGAACTATCTGCATATAATGTGATTTAATTTATTGTTGTTTTGTGTAGAAAATGAGAATTAATGACTGTGGACATAGCCTTGTTTTGTATAATATATTTTATTTCTGGTGCAAAACTGGTCATTTAAACAATCTACTTCATTTGGGGTTTGGATATAAATGTGTATGTGTTCTTGTAAATGTTTCTACTGAGCAAGAATACCGCATATTCCAAATATAATAATATGTTCTCATTAAAAATATACTCTACAGAAACAGTTGCCTGTCTATAATTTGGCTAACATATATTGCATATATACAAGTTTTCTGAGAATTTCCTGTTTTCTTGAATGAGCTGAAGTAAAAGACCAACTAATGGCTATGATGGATTATAATGTTTGAATGACATTCATGAAAGGACTCAAGAATTTCTGCCCCACAAAAGGAAGCTCACAGAGATAGCATGGCATCAGAGTGCCAAACCCTGAATACATAGACTCCGCAGGTACAGGAAGAAGGTGGCATGGAGAATAACCATGCTCATCGTGAGACATCATGTGTTCCAACTGATGTCACAGGTTCATGTTATATGCCCATCACCCACAGAGACCTTCAATTCTGTTGTCCAAAGGGCTCTTAGGTCCAGTGTACCAGGCAGAGTGACCACCCTTTGGTGTCTCTAGCTTCATCTGGGCTGAAAAAAGGCTATCTCAGCCTCTGGGAAGTCACCATAGTGATTGGCATGACTGGAGCAGTGTCCCTTTGGTTCGGATACCATGGCCAGTGAGGTCCCCGAATGGTACCACAGACGCTACTCACACTGGCAGTGCATTTGAGGTGATGCTGTAGCAGGATGTTGGGTTGGAGTGAGGTAGTGTGGAAAGACGTGGTAGGAATGAAGTGCAAGCCTGGAGAAGTTCTCTAGGAAACAGGGATTATTCCTGTTACTTTGGGGCCCTGGATTCCTGGACTCTTTCCCTGTATTCCTACCACTCACTCCTCTCTAAACATCATATGCAGACAGCAACTCTAGATAGACCAAGGATGCCTTCTTGGGATCATGGAGTTATGTCTTATTAAGGAGCCCCAAGGGGAGCTAAACACCAATGTTCTAGGACTGTGACCCAACCCTAAACCACGAGCATCTAGTGTTGACCTAAGTAGCAACTATTAATGTGACAAGTACCAAGGGTGGCACACCTTTAAGAAGGAGCATCTTTCCGAATCATCTCTTAGCATCAGAATAGAGCCAAGGAAAAGAATCACCTTTTCAGGCCTACTGTAACTCTCCCAGTCACCAGAGGTGGAAACTCCTAAGCACCAGAGAAGAGGAAGACCAGAAGTGGATGTGAGCAAAGACCTGTGTGCAACGCGCTCTGTGCTAGAGCTGTTGTTGGCTTCTGGGTCACTCGTGTCCTTCCGGCTTCACAGCCTGGCTCAGACCTCTGAGCTGTGTGATCTTGTGGGAAAAATGAGAACAACGCTGACACCAGGTAGGTGACTTTGGACTTAAGACACCTGCCTGGCATCCTGTAAGACAGTCAGCAAAATTATTATATCTGTCTGTTTCCATGACATTAGGTGAAGCAGCAGTAATCTGGAAGGCTTTCAAGGCCAGCAGGGTCCTTTCTGGTAAAAGTCACCGTCAGTTTCCCTTCTTTTCAGTCTGGTTTGGTGACAAGTGGCCTCTGGGTCTTGATGGATGCGATGAGCCTCTGAAGGAGGCATGGGAAAGAACTGAAAGGGGAGACGGTGATAACAAGACACTTGGAGAGGGACAGAACGCTTTCATCCAAACATGGGTTCTCCCATCAGAGTGAAAGAGCCAATGTTGAATGCGTCATCTCTCCAGCCTCTCCTACCTCCTTCGTTTCTGAGGCAGAGTCTCTTATTTAACCCAGAGCTTACCGACTTGGCGAGAACAGTTGACTAGTGAGCCCCTGGGAATCCTTCTGTCTCTGTTGTCCCTGGGCTAGGATTATATATGCCACCATGCTTGGCTTTTCGTGTGTTCTAGGGATCTGAACTTAGGTCCCTGCGCTTTCAAAGCAGCTCCTCATTAACTGAACCATCTCACCAGCCCAAACACTGACATTTTAGCCACAACTTCTAAGCAGATTCTATAACAGAACTGATCACGAATGAGCTCATTTGAATGATAGCACTAAGTAAGATACATCAGCCATCTCTACTTTGCAGGTTTTTTCAAACCACTGAACAGATGGACACATTTCTAAACTTGGCTCCTTGGCTTAAGAGTCAAAAAGAAAGTCCCTGATTCTAATTCCCTGCATATCGGAGTGGATGCTTTTTGAGTTTTCTCCTCATTTCTACCCATCCAACCTTCTCACATCCAAGGAAGTTGTGTTTCCAAGTTATTTTTTTCAGAATTTCTTTGAGAATTTGTTGGTTTGGATCATACTGCCTTATGAGTACAAATGATTATAATCTTAGGAATTTTGTGAGCTGGTTAGTATTGAAATAATACCTGTAATTAAATAAGTTTTGTGAAAAGCTAAGGTAATAAAAATTCAAAACACATTGCCTTCTAATTTCCATTTTTCTATTACATTTGCTGTATGAAAGAGTCCCATTTACCAATATCAGTAGGAATACTAAATGACAGTACATCCCCTCCCAACTCCATGCCAGCAATATCACCTTGTTATCTCTAAAATGGCCATCATATCAATATTTACACCGCAGGAATCAGCATTGAAAATCATGGCATTCCCTTCACACCTGATCATGGGGGGGATTAACATTACTTCCGTCCATCCTCCTCCTTCTGTTACCAGCTTGACTCTGCATGCCGATGACGTCCATCTTTCAGAGATGAGGAAAGCTGTGGACTTTGATGTTGAGTGATCTGTTCATAGGCTTTCATCTGGGAAGCAGTAAATCAGGTCTCCGCCACAGAGCTTCAAAGTCTGTCTTCTGCTCAGTGAGCTGAGGAATGAGAGGTTCTTCCAACTCGGAAAAGAATCTTCAAAGTCAGAAGGAGTGTCCTCGTTCTGCAATCGCTCTAAAGGGAGCTTTGTTATAGGGCTTTGCCAAGACATCAGAAATTTTGATTCTCTAAACAGATATCTTTAAACACCAAAATGCTTTTATGGCCTCAGTTAAGAGTCCCAAACTTTTGTCTTGGCAGAAGTCCTTGTTGGATAAGAAGGAGAGTAACCCGAGCTTACCTGGAAAATGACAATTGGAATGCCACTGTGGAATCATTTAGGTCTCCTACCTCTTCCTCAATCTAATGATTCCCATCTGATAGCCAATACCCCACATATAAAGTATGGTTGTAAATGTGATAAAAATATAGGAAAATAAAGATTCAGAATGATTGAAGCATAGTAGGCCTTCCAAGTAAAGCCTTAGTCCTTACCACTTGAGCATTACTGTTGGATATTTTAAATAGTATGTTTATAATATATCATGAATATAAGTGCACTGTTGAGCAGAGACGTTTTTATACAGGCTTCCCTGAAATTAAGGGTAATGATTTCTTTAAAACAAAACACTTCAGCATTAGCTTCCATCTAATGGAAACTTGTGAATTAACCAGCCACTATCAACCTTTCTCAAAGAGCAGAAAGATTTTAAGATACTTACTTTTATTTCTATTAGATTAGTAAAATGAATATAATTGTTAACAAATTAATGATTTACCTCATGTTTTTAGGTTATTATTTTGTAGTGTAGCTAATGTCCTCAAAACCTTGGCATTTTTGTTAGTATTATTAAAGAGATGTAGGCTAATGGTCCTTCCACACCTTTTCAGTGAGCAAAATAGTGCTGTCGTGTCTCTCTTCATACACATGCCCCACTGCCTTCTGTAGATGGTTGATCCCCCCTACTCATCACAGATACTGCTCTGCATATATGCCTCTATGATGGTATTTCTGACTCAGTACACTGTATTTAAAACCCAGCTTCTCACCGCTCAAACACTACCTTCTCTGCTTGAGCAACTCGGGCACACTGTAAATCTTTCTTTCGACAACCTTGGCCTGGCTTTGGTGTTTGTCTAGATACTGTGTTACACTGCATTTAAAAAAGGACCGAGATTGTGCTGTTTGCCAAGCCATAGACTTAGGCGTTCAAATTTCAATGATTCCCCAGATTATAAAGTATGAAAATGCTTTTCGGCATACACATGCAAGTCCAGGATTAGTTAAGAAAGTGAGAAGACTCCACCCTGGATCTCACTAACCATCAGGCACTTTGGCTTGCCATTCACATGTTCACAGGCTTCTTCTAGCTTTACATATACACCTTACTGGACAGTATAGGAAGCTTAGCTTAGCACGGAGCTTGCCTTTAAGAGAAGGCCGATACAGATAACATACGGAGGGTTTTACACAGCTGTGCTCGTCTGTCCTTTAGAAGATAAAGAGCACATGCCTGTGTCTCGAAACAATCACTTTGTTCGATGAGGCAGGTTCCACATACGACCTGGAGCTCTCTCCTGTTTAGCTTGGAGGTTCATTCTTTAAGTCCCCCTTGGGTATGTTTGGAGGGCATTCCTGTACCCGGGCGTGTTTGGGAAGTATTCCCGCAACCATGCATGTTCAGGGAGTATTTCTGCAGCCAAGCATATCCGGGGGGGGGCATTCCTGCAGCCAGGCATGTTTGGAAGGGGGTATTCCTGCAGCTAGGCATGTTCTGGGGGGGCATTCCTGCAGCCAGTTATGTTCGGGGTACATTCCTGCAGCCGGGCATGTTTGGGGGGCGTTCTCACAGCCAGGCATGTTCATTCGGGGGGTAATCCTGCAGACAAGCATATCCTGGGGGCATTCCTGCAGCTGGGCATGTTGGGGGGCATTCCTGCAGCCAGTCATGTTTGGGGGGCATTCCTGCAGCCGGGCATGTTTCGGGGGCCATTCCTGCAGCCTCCTTAGGAAACTATTTCTTGAGGAACAGTCATCACATTTCTGAAAAATTACGGTGGCAGCTGGTCCAAAATCTTGGCCTTGAACTCCAGCCAATGTTTTCTTGACTCCAAAGTGTCCTGCCAAAGCAAAGGAATTGCACAGCTGACAGACCCTCTCTTGTTACCTTTGAGGAATGACCATAATTCACAGCCACAAATGTCAGCGAGGGTCTCCCGGTGAACTCAGAGGAGCCTCTGAGGGCATTGCGGTGAGTCACCTCGGTCTAACTGCCTTTCTCCTCTTTACCCTCTCAGGGAAACATGGAATTCTTTGCTCCAGGAGGATGAATGCCACCGATAAGGAACTCTGTTTTGCACTTAGCATGGGCTTTTTTCCCCTTGCATGTGTACCAGTTCCCTGACTTAGCAATGGTTCGCTGTCATTTCATGAGACTCCCAATTCTTCCAGCTTGCTGGCCCCAGGCTTGACACAACCATGACCCAAACTACCACTCTTGAGATTTCTTGGAGGAAAGAAATCATAGTTTGTTTCAATAAAAGGCCAACTCCTTCCTTCTAAAAGGAAGAATTGAGTGATATTTCAGAAGGAACATCCAAGACTTGACAGGAAGCTTCTTTTAATTGCAAAATAGATTCTAGACTCTGGATTCTAGAATCTAGAATAATTTGGTATCGGCAAGGAGAGCGGAAGATTTACTTCTAAACTTTCTGGGTCTGGACCAGTTGAGGAGATTTGAATATTTGTAGGTCACCAGACGCTGCCAGTGCTGGAGGGCACCAGGGCTCTCTAGAAAGTGTCACTGGGGTTTAAAGGAGCCACGCTTTCCAAAAGAGAAAAGTGACTAGGAGAAGCATCAAGGTAATCCCTCTGTATTTCCCCCATCAGGGATAGACATCTGGGGCTGGTTCCCAGCAGGGAGCAAGATGTCATCCACAAGAGTTATCCTGGCCGATTTTCTCTCGTTTCAATATCTATCTAAGTGGAATCAGGCTGCACATGTCCTTTTATGCCTGACTTAAACTGCCACAGTGCTCACAAAATTAATCCACGGTGCAGTAACTGACAGACTGTCCTCTTTCCAAAGTGATTAATCTTCATATATATATATACAAACACATATATGTACACATATAAACCCCCCAAATCTTCTCACTCTATCTTTTGCTCGGTATCTGAGCTAGCCCATCTCTGGGTTGGCATGAACGATGCAACTGTGAACACAGGTGCACTTACAGCTCCCAGACTCTTTCACTTCAGTTCTCGGGATATATTCTCAACAATAGGATTGCTATAAGGTCGCTATAGGGTCACGGAGCAGTTCTACTTCAGACATTTTCAGGACAACTCCTCTCTGTGGTCTTACACAGCCTTATAGAGGCTGAACCTTTCTCCATCTCTCAGACAACACACAAGAACTCCAGGTTTTCCACGTTCTTACCGCTCGTTGCTTCTATTATTGTTTGGAAGGTGGGCATCTGAGTGAGTGGGAGGTAGTGAGAGCCTTCTCACGTGTCTCCATATAATCCCTGGAATTAAGGCTGTGTACAAGTAATCCAATTAGTCACCCGTGGGAGCCCTGTTCTACTTTCAAAGGCAGTGCGAGGTTCAAGTCGTACTCAGGTTGCAAAGGCATTTTGACAAATTAAAATTTTTCTGCTCAGGAGCAGAAAGCATGCAGAATATTTGAGCTTGGTTCTCTCCCAACACTGCCACTCAGCTAACATTCATCACCGAATTCCGCCTGGTTTCATTGCATAAGCTGCTGAGCCGTCCTTACACGCCTCTTATTAGCATCCCCAGCGAGGGGAAGCCCACTTCATCTCCACGTCCTTTGGAGTATCATATGCCACGGTTTTCATCTCCCCAGGTTAGACTAGAGCTACAGTCGCCAAGTCTTTCCCAATCCACTGAGCTCATCACTCCTGCTGGGGTAGCTAGCTTAGTTTGGGGTACACAAAGGCCATTTTTAGGGTCTTTAAGGAATGACTACAAACATTTTCATATCAAATAACTTTCTTGCTTATTTGATTTTGTTTGCATTTGACATCGAATCAAAATGTGGTATGTTTAGTTTGGCGACTTCATGTTCCCGTCAGCATCATAGAATTCCTAAGGAAGGAGAGAGGGGCATGCCTCTGGTTGTCTGGCGTTTCCAGTCAGTTCTGTGTGCTTTTCCTCTGTGTAGCTCTAAACCACGACAATCATACTGTTAGTACAGTCCTCTATTTCCTCACTACCTGCTGGTCAACACAGAAAGTACAGGGTGAATGTAGACTCATGATCGATGGTAATTTTATTTTATTGGGAGAGAGCTTTTAGGCATCACGGTGGGTCACACACGCTTGACTAAAACAAGCAAATATTTCAGTCAAATACAGCCAAATGCTTCTGATCTTGAAACTTGTTGTCTTCTGAAAATAAATTAATATGAGCCTGTGACACTATTTGGTCACATGAGGAGGGAAGCTGTTCTCAAAATTATGCACCCCACTGAGGCAGCTGAACCTGTGAATGTTATGTGCTCACATTTCAGAATTGCTTGAAAAAATATCCCACCATAATTAAAGCACAAAACAAAGGCACTTTAGATGACAGTTCAGTATAGTGTTGATAGGGAAAATATTTTTCACTGTGACCAAAACTATAATGAACCCAATCCTGACCTTTTTAAAGGTGACAGAAGCTAAGTTTTGCTATTGTGTCTTGACATGTTAAACCTAAACAATGCATTCAGCATTTAACTGAGTTAATCACAAAATCCACGAGTTGGCAAAGAGTTGACCCAGTCTTCCTATGTGTCACTTGAATGAAGAAGAGAGTGGGAGATAAAATTAAAGGTACATTTATTAAACCCTCTTATTGACTGGCCTTTTGACAGTTTTTTTTCATTTGACAAGAGGGAAAAGGCATATATACATTTATATTTATAAATCTTTTATATTTCTAAGTAATTAATAATTTGGATATTTATAGAGTAGTTGTGAATAATTATAAATTTCAGATGAGGAGAAATTCAGTTCAATGATTTTTAAGTCCCAGGCTTTTAAGAACTCAAGATTGCCTTTTCTGTTTCTTCATTTCCAGCAGTCTCTTAAAATTCCCTTTTCTTAAGCCATCAGCCATCAAGTTACTCTTAAATCCACCCTAAGTGCTATTTAACACAGGGAACAGAAAGCCAGATTTGGTATCAGTAGACTCTTTGTTGTGGAGCGATGTCAGATCCCAAACTCACTCTGCACTGTACAGACCTGTGTACCCCAGGCGGCTTTATAGGTCAAATTCTGCTCCTCAGGGACTTATAGCAACTTGTAAATCCATGAGGAATTTTTCAGCAGAGTTCTATTTCTTAGTTTATTCATGGATTAGGCTTGTAAGAGTAGATTCATTCTGAGGCCCTAATGAGCAGGATTTTTTTTCTCTCACACTGCAAAGAACTCGTCTCTATTTCCAACATTCAGCGCACTATGGTTTGAGAATTTATGCTGTCATTTATGTCCCCCACCGACTTTGAAATCTTACAACCTTCTTACCACAGCTCCATAGAAAGCCTTTCTTTATGTAGCATCAGGAAAAGGAGACCCACAAAACTATTTCGCAGGAGTGTGCTGCTCCGGCTTACTTCTAAGAACATTGGTTCTGCTCTTCCTGCCAGCCAGAAGGCAGGACAGCGGTCTAATAATGAAGCCATGCCTGTCATTAGGGAAGGGGCGTGTGTGTGAAGTGGGATTCCACGCTCATCTTCTCAGAATTGGACTGAGGGTAGCTTTTTAAAAATTTTGCTAGAAAAAAACCCCGCAAACCCCAAAACTTGAGTTAGACGTCCTCCAACAAAAGGTTTCTTGAGAATGTTGTCTACAAAAGAAGCTTGGAAGTGCTGGCACCCCCTCTGACCACTTGGATGATAGGCTAATATGGGCCTGTGGCTGTTTCCCTGGTTTCTAGGGGCTGCCCCTGTGTGTGTCCTCTGACTGTCTCTCCAGAAAAGAAGTTTGTGTGAATCTTCAGTTCGCGTTCATTTCTCTTCTATCACTTTCAGGCTAATTCCCTGCTAGCTATCAAGGGTCTCATTTTCCTTTGGAAGCAGAGAACCCTCTTGACCTGACAAGTTCCTTGGTATTTCCAGTCACAAACCCCTCATTTAACAGGTGAGGAAATTTAGGTGCAGAGAAGCAAAGGGCATCACTGGACATGAAACTGCTCCATGGGATTTGCCCGGATCTCAGCTCAGCTGAGACGTGGTCCAGCATACTATGTCACAGGGGTAAGAACACACACACATGTCTGGACAGTGTGTTCTTTTACGACATGCCACTGTATTAGTACTCATTACTCTGCAATAATTGCCACAAACACGGTATCTTAAAACAATATATGTTTGTATCTTGTGATTTCTGAGGTTTAGAAGTCTGATCAAAACTTGTCCACGGTCTCTGGATTCAGGATGCAGCAATCAGAGTAGCAGCTGGGCTGCATTTTCATCTTGATGGTAGAGGATCCTCTTCCAGGCTTACTCACGTTGTTGGCAGAGAGTATTTCCCAGTGGCTGTAAAACTGAGTGCCCTTAGCTTCCTCCTTGCTGTTGGCTAGAGGTCACCTTCACATCCTTGCCATCTAGATTTCATAACATGCCCACTTCCTTCTTCAGAGTCAGGGAAGGAGCAAGCCCTTGGGGAGGCGGAGTCTTTCCCAACTTAACTATGGGAGAGACACAGCAACGCTCCATAGAAGCCGGATTTAGGCAACACCAAAACCCAAGGAGAGAGGACGATGCGAGGATCAAGATGCTAAAAGACGAGGCTCCTGGACAATTGCTTTAGGATCTGTCCATGGGGCCCCGACAAAGGACTGAATTCTCTCACAGGAGTAAGTTCCAGCAGGTGATATTTTCACTGTGGGTCACTGTTAGGCTGAAAGTATATTCCTAGTGCTGCCTCTCAGAACTCTGTCTTCCATCCTTAGTCAGCAATCCTATGACCAGGATTCAATAGGCAAATAGTTCAAATTTTTGAATAAATGTAATCAGAGTATTAGCAAGTCATTTGGGTGCTCAGTTAGCCCGAGTTTTATTTCACTACTAATGTGAAGGGTATAGAAATTCTGAAATACAGCAAGGTGACTTTGTAGTTGAACTTCTCTCTGTGTGAGTACTTCTGTTGAGCCAAAAGCTTTCATTCGTTTTTTAGAGGAAAGCAGAACTATTAGACTAGAGGTGCAAAAAGGCAAGGACTGGCTTTTATATTCTAAATGGAAATTTTTGTGTTTGTAGACCTACAAGATTTTTGCAAAAGATAGAGTTTGGTGAGAGAATTGATTCTCTAACCTTTCAGCCCCTGCTTGCCTCCCTCCGCTAGTCCAAACTGGCCATGAACGCCTTTGTAGTGGAGGATGATCTTGAACTTCCAGTATTTCTGCCTCTCCTTCCCACGTGCTGGGATTCCAGGCATAGCCCTCACTCCTAGCTCAGAAACCCGTCCACCAGCTGAGCTTCATGCTCAGCCCTTCAGAACCGTTCTTTGTTTGGTTTTTTGTTTGTTTGTCTTTACTTTTGTGTCACACTTTGTTGCTTCTGAGAGGTTTTTTCTTCTGTTCTTTTGGCTTTTGCGCATAAACATGTTTTAGCTGAATAGAAATTGCTTCCTTGTTTTTATGCATTTAACTCTAGACGAAGAACTAGAGGCACTTAAAAGGAATGCTAGAGAAATAATCTTCCCTAGGGAAGAACCCGCCAGTTAGCTAGTCAATACCAGTGGTTGGCCCTGAAAACCTAGACATACAGGTAACGTTATATGGACTGAGACGGTCATATTTACGTATTTGGGAATATATGTACACATAAACATGTACATAACAACAATGAAAGAAAAAGGTGTCATAAATCATACATTTCAAAGACATCTGGGTGGAGGCACATGGGAAGATCTGGAGGGAGGAAAAGATAAAGGGGAATGATGTTATTATTATGATTTCAAAATTTAAAAAATTAAAATATAAGTCAATTTTTTTCAAAGCTTTATGTAGTTATATAATGCATTTTGATTATTCCCAGCTATCCTTCTTTTTATCTTACTGCCAACCTTGTGATCTCTCTTCCTTTCTACAACTCCCTTTTCTATGTATGTTCATGGCTTTGTGTGTGTGTCTGTGTGTCTGTGTGTATGTGTGTATGTGTCTGTGTGTAAGTTTAACCAGGATAGTCTATATGACCAGGGTGTGGAACTATTTCCTGGAGTCTGGTAGACTCTTCAGTGCATCGATAGCCGACAGTTCCCATAGGGAGGGGCACGGCCCTTTGAGCCCCTCCCCGATCCATCACTGATTATTGAGAGGAGGTCCTCTGCAGGGCAGGTGCAGCCAATTGCAGCTGCTGGGAGCTATGAACGAGGAGGCTGTGCCGTGCAGAAGATGGTGGTTCATGGTCTTTCTCCCTGTCATCTGTTCCAAAATGTTCCCTAAGCCTTAGAGGAGATGATATAAGTACCTGTTTATCAATATAATTTAAATTACAGAGTTTCAGTATAAGTAACAAGGAAAAGAAAACTTAGTTATGATACACAGAAACCTGTGTCAAGGAGGGGAAGCTTACCACTTAAATGCCAATGGGCAGTGGAAAGGAGGAAGAAGTCAGAGCAGGATATGGGAGTGAGATTTAGAGACCCAATTGAGATAAAATTATAGGGCTGTAGCTCTATCTAGATGGCTGCACTTGGACTGGTGGACTTGTTTCTTGGCATGGAGCTGGGAGTAACTAGCAAATGTCACAGATGCGTTTCGACACTGGTCACATCTGCAGTTTCCAACATGGCGCATCACTCCCAGGGAGGCAGATCAAGAGTACCAGGTGCCACTCCTACCATCCCTGTGACCTCACGGATCTCCAAACCTGGGAATTCCCATGTGACCCAGGGAGGCGCACAGATGCAGACAGCTTCTAGAGTCACAAGCGAGGTTTGGAGAATCCTGTGATTTCAGAAAACAAGGTTGTTTTACAAGTCTGCCCCTCTTCTGTACTGTGAAGAAGTTCTTGGGTAAGGAGCACCCTGCCCCTTATGGCTTAGGTTAAGAGTCGTGCACACTGTCTGTTCACTGAGCACAGAGCCACAGACAGACTCTCCAAGCTCCTCTTTGGCCATAATGAGCCAACCTGTGTGTCCTCTGATGAATTAGAGCATGACACTTGATAATCCTACTGAGGGCTCTTTCCTAGCCCTAGGTTTCTGAACTTTGACCTGTGTCAGTCAGAAGAAGCATTAAAAGTCACCCTCCTCCCCCCACAATCATCTGGCTGTGGGGTGAGTGTGCTCTGATCGTCTTGGCTACCACCCGACTGGACCCCCACTGCACTTCCACACCCCCAGGTCTTTTCAGCCTTGTTCACTTCTCTTTATAGAAGAAAACCCTTGGCCTAAGTTCTGAACTGTGCAGGAGGACTAATGCCAGCATTCTGATCCTTGGCATGTCTCTTTCCTCTTTTACAAGAATATTTTGAATAGTTACTAAGGCCGGATTTGTTTTGGTTTCCTGACAGCGTGTAGTGAGTTTGTGCTGAGGCAAATGGCTGGATTCTTGAGTCCAGCCGTGGCTGACAGTGCGAAGCCTGCGTGCTTTCAGAAGAGGCGTCTACAGCCGCGTGGACATCAGGGACATAGCCCCAGGGAATAGGCCAGTATTAACCAGACAAGGTCACTTAGATTTGGAGCTCTCTTTTGCTCTTCCTGAGGTCTCAATCAACCCCCACTTTTAGCCAGTTAATATTCAGGAGAAGAAGGCCCGAAGTTCTCCAAAGGATTGGTAATTTACTTAAAAGAATGTGAGTCAGTTTCTTAAAATTTAAAAATCAGTTTTTTTTTTTTTTTTTTTTTTTTTTTTTTTCTGAATGGGATCTGGTCACTGCAATTCTCTTCCTTGCCATGGAGAAACTAGCTGTTTCCAAAAATTGACTAAAGTCATGTTTTCTCTCCACGACTGACAACGGTGTGTGCAAATCAGTGACCAGGCACTCCAGAACCAGGAGTTAGGTTAAACAAGACCTATTCCCCAGCAGCAAAAGGAAGACCCCCCACCTTTGAGTTATAAAACAAAACATGCAAATTTATAGGACATGACTATCTGGTTTAGGAACAATTAAGAGTTGTATTAGTCAGGAGGTTTTTTTGTTTTTTTTTTTTCCAATTTACAGAAACCCAGCTGGAATTAGGCAAAAGGCAAAAGGGGAATTATTTACTGGCTCTCCGAATGCAAGAATGACGAGTCAGAGGGAAGGGAATCCACTGAGGTTTAGGGATAAGTGGGACAAAAGACACAACAGCCCTGCCTAGGGTTTCTCCACTCCATCCCAAGTCTCACCAGTGTCTCTTTGGGTGGTCCTTCTCTCTCGGGGGTTTTAATCTCTTCCTCCAGACTATTGTCTGCACAGCTCATGGTCACGGTCCTCAGCTGCTTAAGTCTCCCCTGCTCTGTGATGTGTGCTTCCGGCTGGAGAGAGGCTGTCTATACAACCGGAAAGATCTATGTGAGAATTGTAATGGGAGCCCTGGTAAGGCTTCTATAGTCCTTCTCTTCTATAGTCCTGGGGAGAGGGGGGAGAGAGAGCTCAAAATGGGAGTTCTTAAAGTAGAATTTAAAATATAAATGGCCAAGTAGCGGGAAAGCAGAAGTAAGAGAAATCTGAGGAACATTCCAGCATGTGGAGCAGGGTCACAGAGGGAAGGAGGTGGGACCGCATCGACATAGGCCACCCCGAGGTTCTCACTTGTCCAGGGCAATTTCTGTTCCTGCCTTGGCCACGAGGAATGGGAAGGGACAGCTCGCATCCCTGGGTGGGCTGAGGAAACCTTCAGCCTGGACGTGCCCCACTTCCATATGGGAACGGGACCAAAGCCTCAGACTCGGAGCACTGACCACCCTTTCCTGAGAGCTTTAGCTCATCACCCCTTCCCGCATCCACTATCATCCACTCTCCTCGCCTCTCTGCACTGGGTGGAATACACAACATGCCAGATGCAACGTCACACACCATGCTGGCACTCATAAATATTTATCTCATAAATAGAGTTTATTTAACGAGAATGTTTTTGACAAAAACGACATCCTTAGTTGTATTTGATGTCCCAGAAGTGGGAGGTTTGTAGGATTTGTGTTTTACATGTACCCTTTCCCCCTTCCAGAGTGTTTTTCATATGTTAAGTCATGGATAAGAACATCAATTCTGTGGGTCACAAGCTGTGGCTTTTGTTGTGGTTGTTCTGGCTGAATCCAGGGCCTGGCACATGCCAGACAGGCTCTCAACCACCAAACCACACACCCCCCAACTCAACACTGGTGCTTTTATAGGACAGGAATATGATTTAATAGAATGGAATAGGATAAATAAAGCAAAATTAATAGCATGTAGTAAGGGTGAATTGTTTCAGGCAAATACTTGTGCTTGGGTTATGTATGCAATATATATTATACCTATATAGTTTATATATTATATGTGTTTGTCTTATTTTATATATAAGAATTTTTTGATGTGCATTAGCCAGACAAATACCTGAAAAGTGTTATAGAATGATTTGGCCTCAGGCTTTTTTTTTTTTTTTAATTAATAGAATCAAGGTAGTCCTCACTAGTCCAGCTTGCTGGAGGGCTCTGCTTGAGAGGAGTGGAAGCTGTTCCTATTTTCCAAGTCATCTCAGGAAACAAAACACCAACACTCGTTACTGAGCCGAGGGAATGAAGTTGCTAGTGATTACTCCCCCTCTGTGAAAACTTGGCTCAGGCTTCGTGAGCAGCCTTGAGAATTAGAGTCATCTAGTTCCTATCTGCCCTCCCCAACAGCAAATGCGGATTTCCTACTGAACTTTTCCCTTTGCTGAGGGCAGAAGGCTTGTTTAAGTTAAACAAGGTTACTGTTTGAAGATGTTATCTTCCGGAAGAGAAGCGGGAGGCCCCAATGTCACTGTTGGACTCCTGAGTCCAGGGCGGGAGGGGAGACCTCAGAGGAATGCACCCGCGCTCGCTCACTGACCAACGATGACAGTTTGGGCACAAGGTGCTCACGAAAAATCTGCTCACCACAGCCACCTTATGAGTTCTGAAGAGAGGTATAGAGGATTCTTTTTCAACCAACTGAGAGGCTGGTTACAAAGGCCAACTGATTAAGTTTGAGATGAAACAGACTTTACTGGAAAAGTTTGCACGGACAGGTTGGAGAGTTTCTGCTCCAGAGAAACCACCCAGGATTGCAAACTGGTTGCTGGTGTCATGAGATTTGCGGAGCCTGTGCCCACCCAGATACAAACCAAACAAAACAGAAAACACTCCTCTAGCCCACAGCCGTGCTTTGGCCAAGCTGACAAGGAGTAATGATTCACAGAATGTTCTTCGCCTTGGCTCAATGCCTAAGAGAAAGACTGTATCTTGGAGGTGGCTTCCAGGGCCTTTGTATATATACCTTCTCACTCCAAAGGACACGAGTGCTACGCATTTCCTTTCCTCCCGGGGCAACACCCTGTGTTAGGTGTTCCCACAGGTGCGACTACATCCTGGTTACATTCCCATCATTTCCAAAGCAAAACTCTAGGAAGCAGTGAGCCAGTGAACAATTCCTCAGGATTCTGAGAGTGGTCAGGCTCACAATTGTTAGCAGATGTCCTAATACTACGAGACAAGAGCATTCAAACATAGCCTTGATGCTCCCTTCATGAAATTCCACACTCACTTAGCACCAAGTAAACGCCAAGGCTGGGGAGACAGCATGGTTCGTAAAGCAGTTGTCTTGCAAGCATACAACCTAAGTTTGGTTTTACAACCCCCACAAAAGCCTGGATACAGTGGCCTGCACATATAATCCCAGCAATGGCAAGATCGGGGTACAAGCAGCAGAAGCAGGACCAACATTTGAGGGTGTACTTTGATCTTCACGCTCACTGTGTGTGCATACAGGTTCTCGCGTGTGTGTGTGCGCGCGCGCGCGTGCGCACGCACGCGCACACACACACACACACACACACACACACACACACACACACACAAAGTTATTGCTAAGTCTAGTAAGTGCCAGAGGAACTTTGGGTTAGCTGTGACATTGTGTCTCTTAGAAGCTACACCCATGAAGTCCCACCGACATGACTGCCTAAACATGGGCTGAACAAAGTTGTTGCCAAAAGCAGGCTTGCATGGACTGGACAAGCTCAAGGGGCCCCAGCTCTACATGAAGAGCTACAGGCAACTAAGGAATGCTGAGAACAGGAGACATAATCTTCTCTAGGGGAGAGCAATTGGTTATCCAATACCAAATGGTCAGCCTTGAAAACACACATAAAAGTACCATTACACAAACTGAGCAGGTTGTATTTATATATTTAGGAAGATACACACACACACATATGCACACACACGTGCATACACACAAATGTAACAACATAAAGGGGCCACAAATATGCAAGATGACGATGGGGAGGGGGAAGGGCCATGGAAGGGGTTAGAGGGAGAAAAGGAAAGGCAGAAATGGTGTGATTCTATCATAATTTCCCAAATAATATTAAAAAAGAAAAAGAAACCAAATAAAGCATTATTAAAAAGAATAGTCAGGGAAGGCAGGGACTCTCCAGTGTTACTAGCCTTCATCTCAGATTCGGCTGTAGGAGATTCATGTTGGCTTGTTCAATGAACAAGGGTTTATTAAGGAGTAATGAAACCAAGTAGCCACAAGCAGGGTCTCAGCAGCTGCTACTTTTTGAAGATGCAGGCCACCATGATTAGCAGAGGGCACCAGGGTGCTGTGATTGAGGACCCTGACAGAGACTTGGCATAGGAAGGTTTTCAAATAGAAAGGGTTGCTTCGAAATGAATGGTTGTCTCAGATTCTCGCAGTTACAGGAATCAAATCAAATGGGATCCAAGTTTCACCGAAACAGTTTATGGACTAGAGAAGTATGTTTGGAGACACAGTTGAAGAAAATTCAGGAAAAACTATGAAATGTAAACGGAGCTTAAGAGGCCGGGGCCGGAGCTGGAGCCGGAACCATCCACCACTGTCTGTAAGGATTCCTTCCCAAGCAGTATGCTGGGAATGCCAGACTGCAGTTTTCAGTGTCTGCAAACTTAGAGTATGCAACCCTCTGCATGCTGGAATTGCTACATAGAGTGTCCTTCTCTGACTTGCTTGAGAGAATGCACATGATTTTCAGACATTTTTGAAAAAGGAAAGGAAGGAAAAACTGAGAAGAAAGGAAAGCAAAGGATGGAAGAAGGAAAAAAGAAAGGACAGATGAAAGCGAGGGAGGGAGGGGGGACAGAGGGAGGACAGAAGGACGGAGGGAGGGGGATAGAGGGAAGATGGAGGGAGGGAAGGAAGGAGGAGGGAAGGAGGAACGGAAGGAGGGAAACAGTTTGAATTAGAATCTCTCCCCCTCTCTTTCCCTCCCTCTCTCTCATCTTCCCTTTTCTTCTCTCTCTGGAAGTCAGAAGTCAGTCAGGGACAGGCATCTCAGTCCGAGGCTGAGACTGGCATCGTGTCCTGGGGCAGGAGAGCTCTCTGCCTGGCTTGGGGGTGAGGATGAGAGGGGGATTCTGAGGGCTCAGCACCCAGGAGCTCCTTCTGAGGACTGATCAGCTGAAGCACATCTCAGCTAGGTTGGATGAGTAAGAGGAAAGCGAGCTCCCAGAGGCTCCACGTGGGGGAACACGTTTCTTTCTGATCCACACCATTCACGATCTGTGGGTTGCACCAATATTACACACCTAAGTTTGGGCACGGCATAAAGTAAGAGCTGGTCAAACAGTTGCTAGTTGTGGTCTAGGTAGAGTCTAGGGTTGGCAGAGCATCAGGTACTAGACTCGAGAGGTTTTCAAACATGGTGCCATCTTTCAGGTCTCAGATTGATGTACGGATTATCTCAGTTTCTTTGGTGAAACTGATCCTGTAAGGATTTGCTGGCCACATGTTATTTGTCTCTTTGTTTCATT
>NC_022021.1:31552470-31562235 GCF_000317375.1 Microtus ochrogaster | reverse complement strand
TTTTATCCCATGCTTTTTCAGACCCAGGCCAGCTGGCCTTGGTGAGTTCCCGAAAGAACATCCCCATTGTCTCAGTGTGTGGGTGCACCCAGAGGGAATTTCTTAATGAAGAATTTACTTCCAAGGGAGTCCATGGGCCTGAGCTCCTAGTAGGGCTAGAACCCCAGCTGCCCCTTTCCCACCTGCTATTTCAAGACTCTCAAGTTTTTTTTTTCTTTCCTTTTGGTGGATCGTGACCGAGTCAGAGGCTTTGGTCATCACGGCTTCTGAAGGCAGACCAGCTTTATTTCCTCCTGTCTCCTCACCCTGTCCTTATCCACCATTGTCACCCAGCAGGGACTGGAACCATGACAGAATGTGTGAGCACCTGTCATTGTTTCCCACCGTCACCGAAGACCTGGCTTTCTGTCATTCCCTCACTTGCCATCTCCCCTGGAGTCTCCATGCTACCTCTGGTACCCCCCCCCCTTTTGTTGGGAGTCCTGCCAATGCCCACCACAGCTGGATGACAATCAATGAACAGAAACCCGAGCCACTGCACTCTGAAGTTCTGATCTGTAACCTGGGTGACTTTGTTCTAAAGCAGAGTTGAAAAACTGAGAGGTTTCCTGTTGTTCTTGGTGTGGTCCTATCCTCCAGGCACAGCAGGAGTCGAAAAGGCATCAGGGGACAGGCTCACAATATGACCACAATGTTTCTATGGCAAATTGGATATTAGCAACCAACCTATAGAAGGTCTATTAGAACAAGATACATTTTGAGTGAAATTTAGTGTATCCTAACAGTTTAGTATTTTGTACAAAACTCGGCTGGCTCTAACTTGCCTGAATCAGTGCCTTCCAATAAAATTTATTGAATGCATCCTATTTTGTCGGCTTTGCCCCCTCCCAGGTGGCTCTGTGAAGAGGGAGAGAAGCAATAAAGACTGGTACTCTGGTGGTACCAACACTTTCATGGTGTTTGTAGTGGGAACGACCTTGGGCCAACCGAACAAAACAAGAGGAAGTTCCCCAACCACTTCCAAGGGCTTGAGGCTGAAGAGCAGATGTCTTCAGGCTGCCCAGACGTCTGCCACATGGCCCAGCCATGTTACCACTGCCGAAACCCCAAGTCTACAGCTCAGGGTGGTCTGGAAGGAAAGGATTATTTTCCTGAGAGTGGTTTCAAGAATGTAACTCCTCACCTAATAAAAGGAATGTGTGATGATTAACCGGGCCTAATATTAGTATCTGCAAAATAAAGAGCAATTGGGCCTGGTATGAGAGAACAAGTCCCGCCTGCTCTTACTGCCAGGTAAAATCTGCTCTGTTTCAGTCATAAATCTTTCTTGGACGCCAGAGAAGAATCTCACTTCCGTTAGAAACACCGAAAGAACCAGAGAAAAAGAACATGTTGTTTGGGAGATGAAAGCAGAGAGAGTTTAAAGTTGATGTCTTTTCTGTCTGCTTTGCTGGCTTCTTTCTAACAGGGGTGCACTTGACTCGGCTGTGACTTGCACTGTTTTGCAGAGGATGGGAGGACAGTGAAGCCAGGTCAGAATGAACCACTTGCTGCTGACTTCTGCTTCGGTTAGAGAACATGCCTTTGACACTGAACCTCACTGTTGTCCTCGTGGGTCATCGGTTAAGTCTCTTTGAACAACAAACCCTTGATAACTAATCAGGATACATTGATAGATTTCAGGTAGCTTATACTTGGGAATACCACTGACTACAATGTACAAACGGAATAGACTCCATCATGAAATAAAGTTACTGAATTGAGACTCAAATTCCTAGTAATCACTTTAGTTATATTATCTAATGAGCCAGTGGCTTCTGTGAACATCTGCCCCTCCCACGGAATCCATCAATGGTTTGCATTTTAGTAGGAAGGAGTAGGGGCAACTGGGCTGCTCCTTGATCTATGATTGGCTATCAACAGGACCTGTCTTGTGCAGGTGCTGCTTGCAGTCACTGTTATCATGACACCATGATTGCCCTGGTTACGTCATGCCAAAGGATAGCACCTCACAGCTCTTCTTTCTTATCTGCAGGCTCATCCATTCTTTCCACCCCATCCTGCTCAATGTCCCTGGAGCCTTAGGGACAGTGGTATGAAGATACTACTGGGCACATGACTGTCACTTCTTCTCCGTATCTAGAGCGGCCATGCCTCTCTGCCTTTGCTGGCTTTAACTGCAAAGAGATTAAATCTGATTAAGACTGAATGTACAGAGGGATGGAGAACACCAAGCAGGCAAGCTTCTAAGCACAACAGGACCAGTACCCAGTGAACTCACACAGACTGGGGCAGCATGCACAGGGCCTCACTAGATCCAGTCCTAGAGCAGAGAAGAGAAGTGGACACATGCTCCCATCCCTAACCCGGAAGCTGTCTCCGATTGATAACCACTCGGAATGAAAATGTAGTTAGATTTCCAAAGTGGCTGTAAGAGTTTGCACTCCCAGCAGCAACGGAAGTGCATTCCCCTTACTCCATATTCGCACCAGCAGGAGGTGTCACTTGTGTTGTTGATCTGAGCCGTTCTGAGAGGTATAAGAGGGAATCTCAAAGTAGTTTTCATTCGCATCTCCCCGCCGGCTAAGAATGCCGAACAGTTCTTAAGTGTTTCTCTGCCATTTGAGATTTCTCTATTGAGAATTCTGTTTATATCTGTACCTCATTTTTAAACTGGATTATTTGAAACCCAGTTTCTTGAGTTCTTTATATATATTAGATATTAGCCCCCTTATCAGATGGGTAGCTGCTAAAAATCTTTTTCCATTCTGTAGGCTGCTGCTTTGTCTGAATGATGGTGTCTTTGGCTGTGCAGAAAATTCTCAGTTTCATGAGCTCCTATTCATTAACTGCTGATCTCACAGCCTGTGCTAATGGTGTTCTCTTCAGAACGCTGTCTCCTGTGCTAATAAGTTCAAGGATATGACACAGCTGGCAAGAGGGTTTGATGGGTCATATCAAAGTCAGCCTTGGGACTAGGGTTGCGGCTCAGTTGGCAGAGTGTTTGTCTAGCATGGGCAAAGCCCTGAGTTATATTCCCAGCACTGCATAAACTGGGGAGGGTGATATTTGCCTATAATCTCAGAACTCGGGTGGTGGAGTCTGAGGGTCAGTACAAGGTCATCCTTGGTTACACAAGGAGTTCAAAGTTAGAGACCCTGTCAAACAACAGCAGCAACAACAATAACAACAAAAAGTAAAGTGACCTCTAAAAGAAAAAAGGAAGTAAATTGCATTCAATTAAAAAATTTTAATATAGGTGTTATTAATTTTGCACTATTTCATATTTATGAACATATAATATGCTGCATACTTTAAATCTATATTTGCCAAGATGAGAACTCTCATTTTCTCTTCTTTCTTTATGAATATGGACCTTTCCATTAAGATCAACCTTAAAGGTCATACTTTAAAATACTGCCCCATGCATGACACTATTAAACAACATACCTAACATTTTAGAAATTCTTTATAAGCTGTAAAATATTTCAGACATACAAAAAGTATATAAAGTCGTATTTTAGCCTAAAGTAAAATAACTTTTCATTTTAGATGCTTATTTTCAGATAAAATACAGAAAACGTTCTCTCTTTGTTTTTTTTAAACATTTTATACATTTTGATAATACTATTTCCCCTCTCCTGAACTCTTTCTAGATACTCTTCCAACTTCACTTCTCTCTCTCTCAAAAAGACAAGTAAACAAACAAAGCCAACCAAACAAACACCAGAAAAGCACACATTAACAAAATCCCGTGGAATCTGTTTGTTGGCCATTAATTCTGAGCATGAGGTTTTGCCCTGAAGTGTGACCAATATGCCCATTGAAGTTATTTTCCAGCAGTTACCAATTGCAAATAGCTTCTTGATTGGGGGTAGGATGAGGGGTAGGGGCGTGTGCCCACCTGCCTTTCTCCAGGCTGAGATTTTGTCTGGATTGAATTAGTGCAGGTCCTGTCCCCGCTGTCACCATCTCTGGGAGCTCACATGTGCACCAGCCTTGTATTTGGAAGATGCAGCATCCCAGGCTCTAATCTTTCCGCCTCTTCTTTGGCATAGATCCCTGAGCCCTGGAAAGAGGTGTGATAGTCTCACTCTCTGCCCGTTATGTTGTCCTGTTGTAGATCTCTATCCTCTACTGCAAGAAGAAACTTCTCTGATGTGGGCTGAGCAATGCTCTGATCTATGGGTATAGCGATACGCTGTGAGGAGTAGCAGCATTTACAGAGCTGTGGTCTACGTGTCTTGTTGGGATTTCCTAGTGGCTATGGAAGTCATGTCTTTGAGAAAGCATTCTGTTAGCATCCATCAAGAGTCCTGAGGATGTTTCTACCTTTGCTCCAGTAATCCTTCATCTGAACAAAGAGCCTAACAACACAAGATCCCATTACATACAGCTAACTGTTCTTATGCGTGTCCATCTGTTTCGCTAAACCTATACAGGTTTTTGAGAAAACCCATGTATTCCTTGTGTTTGTATTGTGCATGTATGCACAAGTACAGGCAACGGCACATGTGTACCGGTCAGAGGACAGCTTGTAGGAGTTGGTTCTTTCCACCATGTGAGTCCAGGGGATCAGTTCAAATTCTCATAGCGAGCAGCAAGTACCTTTGCCAGCTGAGTCATTCAAATGTTCCGATTGTTTTATGCTCAAATAAATTCTGCAGTAGAGGGAAACAAAACTAGTGTTACACAGGGCCACCAGTGCGAGTTGTGCAAGCCTCCCCCCCTCCCCCGTGCTCTGAGATGGGCTTCATATTGAGGTCTAATGTGCTGTGGTTGCCATTCTGGAGTTTGTGCCATGTAGTGAGTCTGGTGGGAACAGAGGCTGGGCACAAGGGTTGCAACCTTGACCCACTGTGTTTTCAATCCTGTTGCTGCTCTCATGTGGGTGCGCTGCCTCCCTCTCTGCTCTTATCGTCTGCCTCTCCTGGGAGCATGGGAGTATGTGCAGGACAGCGTGAGGTCCAGACTGTGACCCCATAATGCTGTGTGAGGGCCCAGACACCTATGAGGGTTTCCATTTGGAGTTCCCCAATGCTCCCCAGATAAAACACATAACACCTTCATACACTGAAGAGGGAACCCCAGCAGGAGAAAAACCTTCCCTGTTGTTTTCGACAGGAACCCATGTGTTTATGTTCATGTTAGGACTCATAAACTATGTAGTCGCTGCGAGAAAAATGCAAGTAGATAAAATTCAGAGGCCTCAGGGGAGGACCCAACACAGCTTCATGAAGAAATTACTCTAGATAAAGTAGGAAGAAGGAAAATGCCTCCTTTTAGGTTTTAGCTCAGGCTGCAGGAATCCAGCCAGGAAGGGAGAGAATGTCCACAGAGGTCCCCAGGACAGTTTATGGCTTTTCCCACACTAGAAGAAAGCAACGTCGATTCTTGGCTCTGAGAATTATTGCCCGTCTGTAGTACATTCTTGTGTGTGTGTGTGTGTGTTTACATGGAGGAAGGAAAAATGAAAGCCAGTGTGTGTGAGTGTATGTGTGTAGTAGGCTGTAGGAGGGAAGTATGGAGTCAATATATGTGAATATACACATTGTGTGTGTGTGTGTAGGGACGGGTATAGAAGAAAGTATGGAACACTGTGTGTAACTGTTGGGGGGATATCAGAGGGAGTGAGTTGTGGAAGTCAGTGTATGTGAATGTCTGTGCGCGCGTGTGTGTGTATGTGTGTAATGCGTGAGTACAGGAGGAGGTACATAAGCCAGTGTGTGTGCACTGTGTGTGCATGTGTTTGTGCCTGTGCACATTATGCATGCATGCGCGTGTGAAGGTGTGGGGGTAGGAGGGAGTCAGTATTTGTCTGTACATATAAGAGTGTGCATGTGTGCTTACGCGGAAGCGTAGGCGTGGAATCCAGTGTTGTGACTGGATGCATGTATGCGTGCTTGTGCGTGTACGAGGGCGTGAGAGAAAGGTATGGAAGTCAGTGAGTGTGTGTGTGTGAAAGTGTGTGGGTGTGCAAGCACACCAGTATACATGTGTGTACAGACATGAGTATGTGTATGTGAGCGTAGGGGAAGTACAGAAGCCGGAGCTTCTGAGGTACTTTATGCAGCTTTCTCGTTTTCCTTTTGGTCTCCACTTAAAAAAAAACCATCCCATCATTTGTATCAGAATTGTGTCCGGTGAGTTTCATTTTTTTTTTTAACAAAAAGGAAAAAGAAAAGAAAAGAAACCTCAAAGCTTCATGAAGGAAGATTCAGCACCCCAGGCAGAACCGTCATTTCTTGTGTGTGATTGGGTCTGTCATTGGTGAGTAGCCTCTGGAGAGAAAAGAGCTCACCCCCTGCAGTGAATGAGCTCTTTCAGGGTGCCAGGCCTGGGGGAGGGCTGAGCCATGGCCTCCTGCCAGGAGGCATCCTAGAAGCCTGGCATAGCCTTGGCCAGCTTCGGGCCCAGGAGCACTGTGTTCCTCTGGCCATGCAGATAAAGATCTGTTTGCTCTCCATCTTCCTGGTCAGCAGGGCTGGGGGCCCTTTAGCGAGGCACTGACATCTAAACATCGGGGGTTTTGGTGACAGGAATGGGAAATGGACTCACCAAAGGCTCGGGGCACTTTTGTTTGACGTGGGAAGAGTGGGCAACGGTAGTTTCTGTTGAAGTTGAAGGCTGATGAGGGCATTATTTCTTCCAGCCCATCGGTCTCTGGGGCATTGGAAGTCAACTGTTTACAACAAAATGCCAACTCCTGGAAGTTTCTCCAGAATTGTTCTCAGAGATGGGAGCTGCTTTTGTCCTCCGCAACCTTGTTGCCCAGCTGCATTAACATCTTTAGGGCTCTGCTTTCGTCCAGCAGAGTCACTGGAGATTACTGAATTGATAAGGAAGTGGGGTTCCTGTGTTTATGCCTTCAGACAGTTAACTGAAAGAACACCAAGCTGCCTCTCCTTCCTGTTTTCCATGAACCGTCTGTTTGGGAGGCTGGCGGTTGAGTTTACGTCTTTAGCAGTGTGTGTAAGATTCGCTGTGAAGACCTCTTGACCAGAATCCCACGAGTCTAATGTGAGATGTCTTGGTGCTTTGGAGAAATCATCCAGTAATTTTTCTGAGGTGCAGACTACGATTCAAGTCTTATTCAAGATTATGATTATAAGAGGAAGAGAATGAACACAATGAGGTAAGACACAGGCTCTCTGGCAGTGTCCACGTGACAGGACAGAGTAAAATAGTCTCCTTGGAAAGAACTGAGCTCTGCAAAGGCAAGCCACCGACATGAGTCCTTAATTCAGCGGAGGACGAAACTGCTGAAAAATGTTCTCAATGCACCGGCTTCCAAATCTCTCAGCAATAATCACCTTGGATTGTGGTTTTGAATACGCTCGCTGATTCCACTTGTTTAAGACCTCTAAGCTTGCAATCCGGAACAAACACAATCCTCCAAGGCTTCAGGAGCTAAGGCGCAGATGAGAAGATTCGTTCCTGTAGATGGTCAGATACAGAAAGAACAGGGCGCTCAGGGTGGGGTGACGTCCTGAGCCAAGCGCTGCGTATATTTTTTAAGGCCTCTCAAAGAAGCCGAGAAAGCATCCAAGGGCAAGAATGCTCCTCGAGGGGAAGGGAGCACGGTGAACATCCCGAGTTGCAGCTCTTGATAGATGACCAGGAATCCGGAGCATAGATGCCCCTGGGAAACCAGCCAAATGCACGGTGGGGACGGGTATTGTCAGTCCGCAGCAACGGCTTGGACAAATTGAGTTCTTTCTCACCCCTGACCCCTCCTGGGGCCTCTCCTTGGCCAAAACTGCTCTCCTTTCCCTTCGGTGTTCTCATTTTACTCCCAAGAAGAGAGCGAACTGTTCCCATGAAGTTTTATCTTTAAACTTTCTGTGGCCAGTGGGGAAAGCCCAAGGGCACGTGTCTGGGAAATAGGAGGCAGGTGTGGGGGCGAGGGCGAGGGCGGGGGCGGGGGGGTTCCTGTTTTACAGCACCAAGAGCCTGACACTTTAATAGTCTAAAACAAACCCGAGGTCTTTGTCTAACTTCGGGAAAACGTCAGGTTTTGAAGAAGAATATTTCAGCTCGCCTCAAGCCTGTGCACCGGGATCAAATGCCGGCACGTTTTCCAGGCGCCATCTCAGCAGAATCTAAAGGAGACAGCAACCTACAGTAACGACTTTCCACAGCCAACCTGATGGGACAGGCATGTTTATCAAAGAACGAAATCCACATCAGGCACGGGCATGCTCCCCTGTCTCCTTTGCTGCCATGATTAATTTTGTCGCAGCTCAAGGCCCTTTTTCCTACGTTAACCATTTTGACAGCTGTTACTGTTGGACCCTGACATCCTTTGGATTCCTCAGTTAACCTTCCAGTTCGAGCAGTGTCCACACAAGAATGGAATTTATTGGGCGTGGCTAGTACAGGCGAGGAGGAGACTAGGGAAGGTCAGGTCTTTTAGCGATCTTCAGAGAGACTGATTTATACCTGAGAAATTGAACAGAGGAAAATGGTTCCTTCTGGATGAAGCTCCCAGCTGGATGGACCCGGCCTTCTCTTTTGCTTCTTCCTCTTTTTGGTACATTTGTGCATTAGTTTTATACATATTTACCAAATATTTATTGTATATCAAGAAGAGATACCCAGTTAAGAGACTAAGGAAAATGCTGCTTATATTTTAGTGGGAAAAGACAGACAATCCATACCACACATAAATAAAATCTACATTGTGTGCGATGTTGGCAGCTGGATAACGAACTAAGAAAAGGATGTCAGGAGAGGGGGCTTGCATCTTTTCTGAGTGGTCAGAATTGCCTATATGTCATTAGTTAGGTGGCAATAAACCAATGCAAAGAGACTTGGGTGTTGCCCTTTAACCACAGAGACTGCATCCCCTGAGATCCCGAGTCTTCTTGCTTCTGAGTTTCTTGCTTCCTAAAGTGTGCCAGGGCAGAGAAGAGAGATGTGCTCCAATGACCTTGAAATGATCAGTCAAGGTTACAAACTCCAATTTTCTTTATTTGCCTCCCCTGCTTCTTCCTCTGTCTATCAGTAAACCGTTTTAGTTCTACATTAACGACCATCTAGAGCCGGCCATGGTTTCACGTCCCCGTTCCCCAGCCCCAGTAGCTTGCAGTCTTCCCTGGATTATTGCAATGAACACCGTGACTACTCAGGTGCCGAGCCCCACACATTAGCTGGGCACCTCTTTAAGATGATGTATGGCTGTGTTCAAACTCTCAACACCTCACGATGCATACAGAATAGCAACTGGGCTTCTCTGTGGCCACTCAGATGCCCCCTCCATCTCAGTCCACATTAGCCTCTTCAGTCCTTGGCAGCAAAGGTTTTCCTGTCTTTTAGCTCTCTGCTTTATTTCATCTCGGCCTGGAGTGCTTTTCTGACACTCCCATCTCACCATCAGCACAGGTCTCTTCTCATCAGCCTGTGTCCCTCCCCAGGCTCAGTCTCTCCTCTCCCCGCTCTACTCTTCCTCCCCCTTCCCCCCCCTACACTGGCCTGCTCTGCCTTCTTTTTATGTCCATAGGGCTGGCTGTTTTCATACGGTCAACAACCTTCTCTAGCATCCACTGCTGTTACTGTGCTTCTGTTTGCTAGAACACCGACTTCCCAAGAGCGGTCACTTGTCTGTTTTGTGCACTGGAGTATCTATGTGCTTGCCTCAGAGTGGTGTTTAGTAAATAACTTTTGTAGGAGTAATTAGTGTTTTCTTGTGTGAGTTTATGTATATGCATAACATACAGCCACACACATAGAAAAACAGAAACACACACAGACATATTCTCTCTC
>NC_022021.1:31541728-31552370 GCF_000317375.1 Microtus ochrogaster | reverse complement strand
CTCTCCCTCACACTCCTTGGCTATAACCCAATGTGATAAATGTTTCTTTCCCAGATTTGTATGTTGAAGCTATGAGTCATATTGTATCTGTTTTGTACATGAGGCTCTTAAAGGAATATTTAAGGTTAAATAAAGTCATAAGAAGTAACACTGTAATAAGATTAGTGTCTCTGTTAGAAGAGATGCCAGGACAACGATCTCTCTCTCTCTCTCTTTCTCCTTTCTCTCTTTCTCCCTCCCCTCCCTCTCCCCCTCCTTTCTCTCTCCTCATGATGGTAACAAGGAAAAGCCATATGAGCACAGAGTACAGGAAGGCAGTCTTCTTCTAGTTAGAAAGAGGGCCTTCACCAGGATTGGAAACAGCTGACACAATTGCTCTGGTACTTGTAGCCTCCAGAACTGTGGAGAGGATACTTTTCTGCTTTTGAGGCCATTCATCCTGTGATATTTTGTCGCAGCAGCTTGAACAGACTAATACACCTACCGGGCTTCAGACTAACCTAAAATCTCTACCTTTCCCCAGGTCACTGTCAGCTGTCATCCCACAGACCCAGATTCTCTCACTCTTTACATAATCAGGGGTGACTGCCAGCTTGCTGTCTTCCTGCTTCAGCCCCTTGACTGCTGGGATTACACGTATGTACCATGACAAAGTACTCCATTTTGTCTTTCTGCAGCGCTTTTGCCTGTACAGACTTTGCCTTTAACTTGTTTAATTTGCTTCCAATGTGTGCATGTACGTAGTCACTCCATGTACAACATAAGCTACTGAGTGGGGGAAGAGACGGAGGCCAACGTGAGCCCACAGTGCTGGGTTCTCTTGGTGAGAGCAATAACTGCTTCATTCACAGGGAATCATCTTGCGGCCTGAGGCCACACCAAGGGAGCAATAACCAGGCCTTGAACATGAAGCTAATCAAAAAGTGATGCTGAGGAGTTCCTTCGGAAGGAAGACCTTTGTAAAGGTGTGTCTGTGACCATAGCGACTTCCTCAGGGTAGCTCCCTAACACCATTAATGCAGAAAAGTCAGCAGGTTGCAGATGAGATCCGGGCTCATGGCTGTCTCATCCCTAGGCTGTCTTTTATTCTCCCACCTCCTTCATGCCATGCAATGGGGCAATGGGGCTGAGTGAGGAGGAGGAACAGGACGAGGAAGGAAGGGCTATGAAAAATGGCTACAAAAAGTCTATAATTGGATGAAAAGAATCTCAAAGAAAACTTGTATTTCGTGCTAATGATTAAGGGGAAAATCAGCCTGGGGGAGAAAGGAGATGCGTTGTTCTGCTGCGCTAGAATGAAATGCGGGAAGGACCCCACGCTTTGCAGAGGGCGTCTGTATGCTGCTGATTTTCACTTGGAAAAGCGTATTTATTTTCCCCTTTGACAGAAACATGCCCATTATTACCTTCCATATCTAGAACCAACAAACAGAACAATTCAGGCATACACTGAAGAAATTTAGGTAACTGAGCAAGAAGCAGCACAGAGGAGATTCGAGGGAGCTTCACTACATATTAAAAAGAGCTGGCTTGATATCGACCCGGAGATGCACCTGAGCAGGGAGGCGCACAGCTGAAGCCACAGCCTGTGCTGTAGCTGAGGCTGCCATGCCGACTGCACGGAGACACGGAGCTGCTTCCTGGCTCTTGAACCTCCAACACTTGACTCTCTTCGTTTCTTGACCTTTATCTCAGCGGTAGTACAAATGCAGCCTTGCTATCCCGGGACTGGTGTGAGGATGAGGTGGGGAAACGAAGCTGAGAGTTAGAACAACTCACTTCCGCTACTGCTGCAAGATGGCGGACTCGGGAGTGGGAGACAGGGACAGACAGTCAGGGACTGGCTGGCTGGCTGTTGTCTGGAAGACACAAGAGGTGGAAGGTGGGGTGTCGTGAGAAGGTCGCTAGAAAAATGGAGGGGGATGGCGTGTGCGTGTCTGTGCTATTCCTGCTAGACTCATGGACTGGAGGGCATCAATATCAATGCATAACGAATTTAGCAGAACTTCAACCCCTTACCTCCCCTCCCCCCATTCTCTCCCACTGAGTTAGCAGCCCAACATCTCTGAGCTACTTTTAATCTGAAAGAACTACTGAGTCCAGAATGTTAAAAAGAAATTAGGGTCACAACCCCAGGGCACCATCCCAGGGCAGAGCTTAATAAAGTACTGTGTTCATGACCTCGGAGCAGAACCAGTCACAGCAAGGGTGCAGAGGGTGCAGCAAACAGCAAGATCTTCTCACATCTTCCCCAGAGAGCTCCCTCAGTTTGTGTCCAGTCGGGCCCACTCACAGTCTGCTGTCTCATATGGACCTTTCTTGTTTCTCTTTTGCTTCATGGTTATCAATTGGTCATTCAAGGGGAAGGACTATCAGAAACAGAGAGGCTTTTTCAATGTATATATATATATACATATACACACATGTATATATATATAGTCAGCAGCTGTCCAGATGGACTTCGGTACCTAGTCTCTCACTGAGATAGACCATTGATCACATTGAGGCTTTGCCTTTCCCTTAGTAACTCCTGCGCACACCTCTGAATCATGTGATCCTATCTCATTTTTTGATTTGTATAGACTCTGTCTTGAGTTATCTCATGAGTGTTTGGCTTAAACTCTCCAGTCAACCTCGCAGAGCCTGCAGGATTTAAGGAGGGTGGCTTTCATGATCGTGTATGGTCTGAGAGGTAATTTTGAGCACTTTGCCGATATCGTAAAACCTCATTGAGAATGAACTGCAGGTTTGCTCTATGACATAATTCAGTCTTCCAGTTTTCTACAGAAACTAAAATTTATGCGAGAGAGAGAGAGAGAGAGAGAGAGAGAGACAGAGAGAACGCATAAGAGAGACAGAGAGAGTGCTAACTTGTGAGTTAGTGTGGCCAGCACAATTCTCTGGCAAAAGGAAGTGGAAATCATGGAGGGGCCTGAAAATACTTGTCAGGCCTGGGGAATCTTTACCTAGGGCTCTAGGGGTCAGGGTATTGGTTTCACTCACTCTGTTGTCTGTTTGGTTGCCAGCCTAGCTGGCCTTTGACAGTTGAGCCATCTCTCTGGCCCCCAAAAACTTGTGCTCATAGAGTCCTCGCGGCCTAAGGCACGACACAGCTATATTGTTTCCAAAGAGAGTTAAACCCTCTGGGGTGTTGAATAGAATATCCTAAGAATCTTTTAAATCAACAACTCTGCTCTCCTGACGATGAGGAATGTGCCCTCCCCGGGGATGCCTGGAGAAGAAGGAATGTGCATCAGGAGTGGATCTTTGCCTGCCCTCCTCCTCCTCTGCTTCCCTCCTTGCATCTGCAGGGGGTACAAAGCTGAGAGGGGATCCAAACAAAGTCCTGTATCTTTTTCTCTTCTAGGGACCCCTCCTGCTGCCCTCCTGGTACTCAAAGTGTGTCTTAGGAAGGAGGCTCCACAGCGCCTGCAGGCAGATGGCCCATTTATAGATGATTTGTCTCTACAGCCTTGCTATTTCAATCAGAAGTGCTTGCAACCATTTCGTTTCAGGATCCCAGAATCTCTTAAAAAGAACCCAGGGCCCTAGCTTCCACAAACACAGTTTCGCTGATCAGAAGGGTATTGCCCCTAGATGGGCCCACACCTGCTGATTGCTACAGCCTCTATTCCTTTCTCATGCCATAGGTGGTGCAGCTTCATTCCACGGTTTTCATTCTTATTGTATATCCACAGATAATTTTCTCTCTTGTAAGGTAAGGATGGGGTTAAGCATATGGAATTTAATGTGTTTGAATTTCACTCTGTGATGGGGCACATGACACAGTTCTGGGGCATCTTCTTTTTCTTATCTGTGGCATGAGGAAAATAATTCCTGTCCGTATACTGTAGGTATTCTCAGAGCGAAGTTCTTATGGCATGCAGAGTGGAACCTGGCTGATAGAAATCTCTCAGGGAAGGGTTGTCTATCTTTAATACACCAAACAGGAAACCTCTTTCAAAAAGTATCTGATGTAAAAGTGTTATCCATTGCAACTAGTATTAGCACCCTCCCAGTGCTTGGCCCAATCCCATAAAAACAAGCATGATTTCTAGTCATACGTTCAAACAGTTTGGAATTGAATATCAGCTGAATCAATGCGGTAGGCACTGGGGAACGTTGGGTGTAATTACAGAGTCTTATGTCTCAAGAAGTTAATGATTGTGGTGGTTTGAATGAAGATGCCCCAGATAGGCTCATATATTTGAATGCTTGGTCCCTGGTTGGTGGAACTTTTGGGAGAAGGATGAGGAGGTATGACCTTGTTGGTGAAGGTATGTCACTTCGGTAGGGCTTGGAAGTTTCCAAACCCATGCCAGGCCCCAGTTTCTTTCTCTCTCTTCCACATGCTCACGGATCAGATATCGGCTCTCAGCTACCGCTCCAGCCCGTACCTGTCTGCTTGCCTGCCACTGCACTCCCTGCCATGATGATCATGGACGAACTCTCTGAAGCTGTAAACATGCACCAAATTAAACTCTGTGAGTTGCCTTGGTCATGGTATCTCTGCACAGCAACAGGAAAGTAACTAACACAATGAACCCATTGAAGAATAATGTTACATTTGAACTATCCACCAGCCCTATGCACATGAAGGAGGACACAATAACAAGCTACAAACAATGGCTTTCATCTGTAATTGGCATTCTATGTATAAACTAACTCTTTGTACAGAGAAGGGCACGTCTTCACTGACTTACTGATTTCTGTAGTGTAAATACTTCCGCTAAGAAAAATTTCAAGTCTCCAATGATTTAATAGCCATCTCTTATGAATTAGAAGAAATTGTTTAATAGCCACACATACTGCTTGTCCATTATTCGACCCTATTGGGCCCCTTCCTACAGCTCCTCCTGTTGGTGGTACAGTAAACTGCTCTTGGAATTGGCTTGACTTTCCATTAGGTTGGATCCCTATTCCTTGTCTAGAATCCATCCTTTTCCTTAGTAGTTCCTACACACTGATGGGGCACATCCTCTTGTAGCTTTCTTCAAAAGGTGTGTGGGCAGTATATTTTAAATTCTTGAGTGACCAGAAAAGTCTGAGGGGTGATTCACAAGGCCATATTTAGAAAGAGTGCTGACTCAAGCCAGAAGCCTGTTCTGTGGGGCCATGCTCACGTTCTCTGTGATCTTGGGAAAACCACAGCACTTCCTGGGACCGAGTTTCTCTTTATGAGTTGGATGGGCAGGCATACAACGCTGACCACTCAGAACTATAGTGTCTCTAGATATGACAAGGGCTTTGCACTTGTGAACTCACAGCAACTGTGATTGCCTGCACAAGGCATATGAAAGTCAAGACGATAGGAATTCCAGCATGGACAGAGGAGCAGCTCATGGAGCCCCGTCCCTAGCTGAGAAGCTATTGGCAATTTAATGGCTGTTGGCAGAAGGAGACTCCCTTCTCTTAAAGGGTTTGGCCCTGGTAGGCTGCCTGAGTTCCAGCAGATGACCCTACACACATTCATACATGGGCAGCGTTAAGTGAACTCAGTGGGTTAAAAGAAAGAAGTCATAGAATTGGGAGGGAGGTGTAGTGGTAGGAGGCCTAAGAAACGTTGGAGGCAAACTTGGGAGGGGTATACACAGTCACACTTCTCAAAGAATAAACAGAAATATATTAAAAAGGAAATGATTGAACACCAATATCTGAAAGTAGAAGTTAACATTGGTAGAATCATTTTATTTTAAAATTTAAGAGTTTGAGGCGGGCTGTAGGGCAATTTATTGTCAGCAACGACAGAGGGTTGCTGTCCATCACAGGGTCTGGTCTTTACCAGTGAAAATTGTTTCTTGTTTTTAAAATAACGTTTTATTAATTCTTTGAGAATTTCACGTGATGTATTGTAAACATATCCACCCTCCTCCTCTAACTCTCCCTACCTCTCTAACCACTCAACTCCATGATTCCCTCACCTCTTTCTCAGATCCATTGAGCCCAGTTTTTTTTTAATTTTTTATTTATTAAGGATTTCTGCCTCCTCCCCGCCACCGCCTCCCATTTCCCTCCCCCTCCCCCATCAAGTCCCTCTCCCTCCTCAGCTTGAAGAGTAATCAGGGTTCCCTGACCTGTGGGAAGTCCAAGGACCGCCCACCTCCATCCAGGTCTAGTAAGGTGAACATCCAAACTGCCTAGGCTGCCCCAAAGCCAGTACGTGCAGTAGGATCAAAAACCCATTGCCATTGTTCTTAAGTTCTCAGTAGTCCTCATTGTCCGCTATGTTCAGCAAGTCTAGTTTTATCCCATGCTTTTTTCAGACCCAGGCCAGCTGGCCTTGGTGGGTTCCCGATAGAACATCCCCATTGTCTCAGTGTGTGGGTGCACCCCTCGCGGTCCTGAGTTCCTTGTTGAGCCCAGTTTGTGCTGGCTGACTACTCCAGCACATGGTACCTCCCTAGAGTGTAGTCAATATACCAGCTGTTAAAGCATTAAAAAACACTGACTTTCCCTCTCCCGAGAGCAATCCAAGGCCAATAGCTCCTCGGCTAGGGGGTGGGACTTCATGGCCACTTCTCTTCCTCCAAGCGGAGATTCTCTGACTTGAGTTGGGACAGGTCTTTTGCATGGTGTCAAGATAGCTGCTGTTGATGTGTTAACCTGGAATCTTGAATTGTGAGAAGACAAACAGACATAAAAAGATTCACTGTAGTTTTTATTAGCCACCAAGTCAGCCTCGTCAAAAGGGAATCCAAACACAAGCAGGCCATCCAAAGGAAAACTATCACATGTCTTCATTAATCTGTGTAATCTTATTGGAAACACAAAATGCAATTTTTGCTTTGCCTATGAGAAAATATAAGGTCAACTATGAGCCACACAACAAAACAGTTCATGAACGCTGAAGCAAAAAAAAAAAAAGCATAAATTCTGTAATATCTTAATTACTTCAATAGTAATCAAAGAATATAATCCAATTAATAAATTTGATCAATGAAATGATAACTACAGAAAAGTCACTTTGGCTTTGAGATTTTCTTAGCAATAACAGAAATTTAGGGTTATAATTGACCTGCTTTTCTATCATTCCCATAAAAAAAATCTAGATTTTGAACTTTGAAGACAGATCATGATAGATTTATTTATGATGTAGCCATTCATCATCTTGGCACCCATTCATTTGTTCCCTTATTCACCCTGTCACCCAAGAATTAAATCTAGTATTTATCATGCACCAGGCCCTCTTCCAGGTCTTAAGGAGACAGTGGTGAAGAAGTCAGAAAGAACTCCTACTATGCATAGCTTAGAGCTAAGGGACAATGAGACCGGAGCAATAGAGAGGGCAAATGCTTTGGAATGGCAGAGCTGTGAAATACAGAATCATGTCCTTGGGCTTTTAAGAACGCCCGTGAAAGGGGATTTGTTTTTAAATCACACAGGAAGAGGGTTAAGAGTGTTGCTGGTCTCTCATAGGAGGACTGTTTCTCTAGAAGGTCAGTGAAATTGGAAGCATCATTATACTCATTTTAGAAGAAAAATAAACACGTCCATCAGTTCAGGTTGGTCTTTAATTTAAAGGAAGAGCATTGGGATGGCTGTCCACTGTTGCCATGCTGGCTCAAACCTGTGACACCGAGCCAACATCAAAGAATTTAACAGGCTAAAATTAAAGTATCCTGCCCAGAAACAGGAGGAAAATATCCCTGGGTAATACATGGATGGTTATATGTGTTTAATACCAGGCAATTAATATTTTTAAATGCATTATAAAGGAACTTGGAAAGTCTTGTTAAAATTTAACTATCAGTTACATATCTTTTTTTAAAAACTTGTGACTTTTGATTATATTTAACTTGGAACAAACAGACTCTTGACTCTCTCATCTTTAAAAGAAGATGAATGTCTTAAATCTGCTTTCTTGGCCAACGGTAGTGACAAAATGCCACTACTGGCTGTCAAAACCCCAAATGAGACCAATTTCAAAATACCGAGAAATAGAGATTGAGTAACAATGAGGGATTATATTGATTTTATCCCCCAAACTAATTCTGCATAAAGTTTAAGACGTTTTTAAATTTAAAAAAATTTAGGCAGCAAAGCAGAGATATAAGAACCATGCAAAGATAAGGGCTGTACATGATTTTCTTTAAACATGACTACCACGGTTTTCTGATACATGTGTTGGAAATAAATCTATGTTGCATGAGAAAGTCAGAAATGTCAGGATTTATGTCCCTCATGGCACTAAAATCCTAAAGCAGCCATATTAATCTAAATCTACAAGATGCCAATAGCTGGGGTTTGGAGGCAGCATCATACTGCAAAGGTGGACTCTGTTGTAACCACTTATTAAAAGCAAACCAAGCCAAACTTGGGGTTTAAAAATTGAGAACAGATGAGGCTTAATAAGCATGAAATGCTTTTGGTGTTGCAAACGAGAACCAGGTGTGTTGATAGGCAGCCTCGTGCTGAGCGGGGCCACCTACAAGCAAGACTCATCTTCCTCCCAAGTGGGGAGAACTGGTCATCGACTTCAGCCCATCTGCACCTCTGTATTCCTGTCATGAAATGCCCACCTGAGAGGTCAGAAATGGACACTAGGAGATCGGGGGCCACGGAGGAAGGTCTGAGGATGCAGCTCAGACAAAAGAGGGCTTTTCTAACAAACTTGAAACATGGTCTGAGCTGTAACATGGCGTGAACAGAGTGTGGTGGTGAGTGCTTTTCATTCCCTTGGGGAGGTGGAGGGAGGGAGACCAGAAATTCAATGTCATTCTCAGCTACAGATCGAGTTTGAGGCCAGTTTGATGATAACTTTGGACACACGAGACCCAATCTAAAATAAATAAATAAATAAATAAATAAATAAATAAATAAATAAATAAATAAATAAATAGAACAAACAAAAAGAGGGAAGACCATGGAGGCCCTCACTTAAAAATGGAAATGTGTTCTGAAATTTAAGAAGCCAGTAGAAGGGAGGGAAGAGAGGAAAGAATGACCCAACAGTAAAGCAATCAGGAGACACTCTAAGTAGAGCAGGTGCTTCCCGTTTACTCTGTCACTAATGGCCTAGTTGTGACAGGTACCCAAGCATCAGGCAGTTCTGGGTTGGACCTAACAACCCTTTTTCTACCATTAATGTGAGGTAAAGCGGCTGGGTGATTCCTGGTAGATCAGCTTGCCACTCTGAAACTTGGTTTTATCATTTGTAAAATGTGTAAACAGAATGTTTGTATTGAAGGCTAATTTCACTATTATGATCTCCAAGATGTGTATGTTCGAGGGAGCATTTGTCTACTTCACTTAGATGCCAAACTTTTGTCAAGCTCTTTAAAAAATATTATTGACCCTAACTTCAAATGAGTAAGATAAACAAATCCATTGCCCAATGGGAAAAATTAATTTTTTTCCTTTTCCCTCTCTATTCATTAAAATCCACTTTAAGAAAAATCCTCCAAATCCAAATATCCCCCATTTATCTTCAGTGGTTCTATATTAAATAGTATACACCTGGCTTGGAATCAGTACAATGCAGAAAGTAATATGGGCTCTACTCTCAAGAGGTTGGTGATGTCATCATGTCATTATTGCCAATTTTTATTCACACAATGGCATCATCTGAGAGGCTTGTTACAACACAGACGACCAAGTCCCACCTGTGCGCTTGATTTAGTAAGTCAAGCATGGATCAAGGGCTTACACTTCTGAAACGTTCCAAGGTGCTGATGCCACTCCTGGTCCATGACTTTCTCTTCATGAATTAGTGGAAGTCTTTTGTGGAGGGTTGGAGGGGGCAGGAGAGAGGCAGGGAGGGGAGCAGAGAAAAATGTAGAGCTCAATAAAAATCAATTTTAAAAAAGAATTAGTGGAAAGTCAAGTATGGTGAAATATGCCTGCAATTCTGGCACTTGAGAAGCTGAGGCAGGTAGATTTTGAGTTCAAGTCTTGCCTGGACAACATAGATAGTTCCAGACCAGCCTGAGCTGCTACAAAGCAAGACTTTGTGTCAAACACAATACAACACACACACACACACACACACACACACACACACACACACTGTCTTTCTGTTGCCGTCTGTCTTTCTCTTTAACACACACACATGTGTATATATTATCCAATTTTTAAATGATAGTCACTTACTGATATTTTGAAAAACACTGTAAAATTAGCAAAAAAAAAAAAAAGGTGTGTGCAACATCTGGTCTGTGGCTCACCATTTTCCACCTCCACCTAAACAGGAGGCATGAGCTTGCACTACCTAGGCTAAGGTGAAACTGGAGAGGGAATCAGGGTTCCAGAGAAGGTCAGCATCCGGGGTAACTAGACTGGTGGGTCCTGTCCATGGTGGAACCCATTGTCTTTATTTGAGCAAAGTCAGTTTTGAATCCTCCTCTTCACATACTCACCCTTTCATTTGAACAATACTTGGAAATTTCTGAGATGTGTCAGACGCTGGATAAACAGTGGGTGTATAAAATGGCTGTCTTCCTTGGTGGCTCAGGCTACCACAAAAATGCCATAGACTGTGCGTCCTAAGAAAGTGAAATTCACATCTCAGCATCTCAGCTTGGTCATGTTCTAGGGAAGGGCCTTTTTTTCGAGCTTTCAAATAGCTGTTTCTTCCATTTTCTCCTGTGAATCTGTGTGCATACCTGAAGAGAGAGAGAGAGAGAGAGAGAGAGAGAGAGAAAGA
>NC_022021.1:31525093-31541628 GCF_000317375.1 Microtus ochrogaster | reverse complement strand
AGAGACAGAGTCAGGGAGAGCCAGAGGGGCAGCGGTAGTTTATCAATACCAATCCTATCTGTGGGTTCCACTCAACTGCCACCAGAGGTCCTAATTCCCAATAACAGCATACGGGGATTCATATGTCAACACACACACTTCAGGAGGTTATACACATCCGGTCCACCACAAGCAGACACTGCTTTGGTCCATGTTCTCTTATTATTAACAGTACCACAGACAGGCTACGTTGAAAAGAAAAAAGGTTTACTTCAGCTCGAAGTTCTAATTCAAGGTAGAGAGGCCACATCTGGTGTTGTCCTTGATGGAAGAATTCCAAGGTGTGGGGACATCAAATGACAAGAGTTGGGAGCAGTTATGGAGGAAGGAAGAGGGGAGCAAGCCAAGGAAGGTCAGCCTGCCTTGTCAAAGCCCATTCTTTTAAGACACATTCCAGACCCGTAAGAGAATATCAGTCCCTCATGGAGTAGAACCCCCATGACCAGACCACTGTCCACTAGGCCCCACTTCTTTTTTTTTTTTTAAAGATTTATTTATTATGTATACAGTGTTTTGCCAGCATGTATGTCTGCCTTCCAGAAGAGGGCACAAGATCTCATTACAGATGGTTGTGAGTCACCATGTGGTTGCTGGGAATTGAACTCAGGACCTCTGGAAGAGCAGCCAGTGCTCTTAACCTCTGAGCCAATTCTCCAGCCCCTAAGCCCCACTTCTTAAAGGTCCTGTTGCCTTTCACTATCTTTATATTGGGGACAAGGTTTCCATAGGAGGATCTCCAAAAGTGGGGAGAAAAGTGGAGAATACACTTAGATACCTCCCACATCACAGCAGGTTGAGTGGGAAAGTCCAGATAGTGGGGCAGCATGAAAAAATCCATAAAAATTAGTGGGGGGATATTTACAGATAATATTGGGGTGGTTCCATTTAGCTTAACAATGGACAACCAGTAGACTGGTTACAGTAGACTGTGAAGTGATTTCAACTTTAAACTAGTTAGGATCTTGTTTAGTGCAGCCATTGGTTCTCATTGTGTAGGATAATGGAACATAAGCTTTAAGGGATGATGCATTGGAGTGTAATACATGACATGGAACAGAAGACAGAGGGAAAAGAGCTATGATACCCTAAGTCTGAGTAATCTGCTTGGTGAGAAGAGCAGGAGTTTAACCAGCACAGTGGCAGAAGGAGGGGAGAAGGAAAGAGTCCCACAGGACATTCGGGGCACCAGATGTGAAGTCAGGGCCAGCAAAGACGACTTTGAAGTCTTTCTCATAGTGGCAAGCTTTGTAGCCTTGGAAGGGTGTCCCCAGAGAGAATGAAGAGAGAGGGATAGAGAGCTGGGGTTTTGGCCATATTCATGGGGAGTGCATTTGTTCAGGATGCCAGGGTACCTGGGTGGAGGTAGGGACCGTGTGTCTGGAATGGAGGCACAGGGTCTTCTCTGCTTTTCATAGAATCGGGAAGAAAAGCAGGCAGGACATCACGGAGGTTGAGAGCTGAGAAGTGGCCATTGCATTTGGCAGATAGGAACTGACTGTTGACCTCCCAGAGCCTCTATTAGCACAGGCTAATTAGTACAGTGGAGATTTTTCTTCTTTGATAGGGATGTCCTGATGTAGCCACTTCCCACCCCCAGCGGTTGTGTACTTGGGAATTAACACACGTTCAGTGCAGGCACATGGCAGAGCTGGTATCAAAGCACGCTCTCTTCTTCTTACTCTACTCCAAAGAGATCTATAATGCTGTTATATTTACTCAGAGTTGAAAAGCCGAACGCTGGCGTCGAAATCTAAGCAAAGAGCATTAAAAATCTTTCGATTCCCCCGTTGTGATCCAGAAGATCTGTACACCTGAAAGAGAGACCTAAAACATCTGCCCAGGGTTCTGTAAGGAGAGCCCTTAGGTGGGATGTCACCCAGTGTCTTCTGCAAGCCGTCTGTCAGTTAGGCATGTTTACCAGCTTTTTCAAAAGCCCCACAAAGGCATGAAGACCTAGGGCATGCAGAGAGGTTGTGTGTTTACCCAGAATTGCCATCATGGAGATTCCACTCGTGTTTAGGCCTGGCATTTGCTGCCACACAGGCAAATCCACAACGCTTGACAGTTTCGACTACAAACAACCTCTGGACTTTGCAGGCCAGGTTTTGTTCCAAACACTCTGAAAAGTGTTGATGCCCTTAAGGGCTGCCAATGGCTGCCTCAACGGAGCTGAGCTTTGTGCCAGGAGAGATGGCTCAGAGGACTTTTCATGCAGTTGGTAATTATACAGCCATGGGTAGTTTATGAATTATTTGAAACACAGAGAGGGGTGAGGAGAGGGGGCAGGCCCTTAGTGCAGGGAGAGCTCCGGTTGCATGGCTTGGCCTCATGGGCACCACCACAGTCTCTTTGGGGACAGCTTGTCGGCAGTGGCCCTGGCTGGCACCAGGTCTCCGAAGAAATGTGAGGGCAACCTGACATTTTCTTATTTGTTTATTTTAATCTCTCAGGCCCGCCGAAGACAACCGGAATCTTCTGAGTTGCTGAAAGTACATAGGCTCCTTTGACAGAGCTCTTGGCCCCTGCCACCCTGAAGCCAAAGGGGTTCATTGATTACGCTGTTGAGTGACTATGCCCTCTGTGAGTTTAGGTCAGAGCAGAGGCCACTGGCTAGCGGGCAGGCAACTGTCCCTAATGCAGTCTTCACTATAGCCTCCAAGCTTGATGTGGGAGAGTGTCCCACTGAGATCCAGGCGGCAAAGTGGGAACTATTTGGAGCCTGGACATCTTCCTGTGGAGATGCTGGGAAAGCAAAGGCTGGAAGGTAGAAACAATGATTTGTCATAGCTTGGGGAGACCCGAAGAGCCAGCCAGGGATATGGGTCAAAGAGCAAGCCAGCCAGCCGCCATCTCCTTTTGGAATTAGAAGTAGATCAAACTGGACTTGGTGGAGTGTGAGGACTAGCTTGGCAGACCCAAGCTATTTTGGGTCTTTTCTTTTGTTTTTGTTTTGTTTTGGATTTTCACTTGGGATGGCTGCTCAGGACAAGCTGCTAGACTAGTGAGCCTTCTCAAACCATATCCTGCTTGTTCCTCAACACTTTTCAAAGTAGAACCAGAGACTCTCACATACCGTGAGCATCTGTCATGTTCTAATGTCAATCATGCCACGGCACTGTTGCCGCTTCATTTCAGATGATGTTGCTACCCACTGTGATCTGGAAGGAAGTTGACTTGAGATTTTCTAAAATAATCACCAGGAATGAGAGAGAGAGAGAGAGAGAGAGAGAGAGAGAGAGAGAGAGAGAGAGAAAGGGAGAGAGAGAGAAGCTGAGAATTATGGGAAGGGAATATCATCAAAACACATTATATACATGTATAAAATATAATGAAACTCATTATTAAAATGGATTAATATATACTAATAACAAAGACAAAGTTCAAAATGAGAAGGCCAGATGAGCACTGGCATTGCTCTATAGAGATATAGGCCAGCGCCTCATGCTCCTGCCCCCACAAGCAGGAGGCTTCACCCACTGCCATGATGAACTGTACCCCCAAACTCTGAGCCAGAAGAGAACCTGCCACTCTAAAGAAATGTTCATAAGTACACACACACACACACACACGCACACGCACACGCACACGCACACACACACGAAACTCTGTTAACTGGTCCTTCTAGTCCTTTCTCCTTATTAACCTCTTTTTCCATACCCTGGGTAGGTCTATTGTCTGGTACCAAGTTTCGGGACAGGTTGTATCTCAGTGTGCAATCAGCTCCCCTCTGAAGCCTGCGGAGCAGCTCACTCGGTTCAGTCTTAAGTGCTGTTGGAATGACACGAGCTAAGCACTCTGTCAGCTGATGAAATAGGAAGGAGAAAAGAGAACTGCAAAATGAAAAAGTAGGTGGAGATAAAGCGACAAGATAATTAGTTAAATTGTGTAGGCAAGACAGTTCCCAAAGAGTGGAAAGTCCACACAAGACAGATGAAATCAGCATGTGAGTTTTCCCTTCAAGGAAACTGAAGCTAGAAATTTCAAGTGGGTAGAACTCTAATCAGAGGATTCATACTGTCCATAATATGGGAACTAGTGCCTTAACAAGCAATTTGGACTCATAACTTTGCTTGTTTTGTGGCTTCTTAATAGCTGTTTTTTAATAACATTAATTGGTACAATTTTTTAAAATTTTGATGAAATCCAATTTATTGTAGTATTATTATTATCTTTCTCTACTTGTACTTTTATTGTCATACTTATGAAATCATTTTGAAACTCAAGGCCATGAAGATTTATCCTTATTGTTTTCAGAACTTCATAATTCATTTTGTTGGCCTTTGGGATGTCTGCCTATAGTCCTCATTGCCAAGAGTTAGAGGCAGGAAGATCAGAAGGCTGAGGTCCTCTTTAGATACATATTGAGCTCATGAACCAGCTTGGGCTCCATGAGACTTTGTCTCCAAAACAATATCAACTACCACAACAACAAACAAAAAATAATTTTATGGGTTTAGTTCTTATGTTTGGTCACTGATCCATTTTGAGTTAATGTCTATTAGTCTGCAAAGGTTACCCTAACCATATACGAGAGGCTGGCAAAAGGAATTTCTTCCTTTCTTACAATTTTGGGAGGTAGTCTAGTATCAAGGTGATAGTACAACCAGTTTCTTTTTTCTTTTTCTTTTCTTTTTTAGTTTTTAAAAGAAAACAAACTATCTTTTTTTTCATTATACATACCCAATCCAAGTTCCCACTCCCTCCCCTCCTCCCATTCTCACCACTTGCCCTCCCCACCCCACCCCATCCACTCCTCAGAAAGGGGTAAGGCACATTGCCTTGGGGAAGGTCCAAGGCCCTTCCTACCATACCTAGGCTGAGCAAGGTATCCATCCAAAGAGAATAAGATCCCAAAAAGCTAGTATAAGCAGTAGAGATAAATCCCTCAGTCTGCCCCAGCTATGCAACTGTCAACCACATTCAGAGGGCCTAGTTTGGTCCTATGCTTGTTCATTCCCAGTCCGGCTGGAGTTGGTGAGTTCCCATTAGCTCAGGTAGACTGTTTCAGTGGGGTGTACCCTTCACAGTCTTGACCACTTTGTTCATATTCTCACTCCTCCCACTCTTCAACTGGACATTGGGAGCTCTGTCCAGTGCTCTGATGCAGATCTCTGCCTCTGTTTCCATCATTTGCAAGATGAAGGTTCTATGGTGACATTTAAGATATTCATCAGTCTGACTTAGGACATTAAACTCTAAGTAAGACTCTTGTTTTATGTCTCTTTCATAGATATATAACTTTTTAAACAGTTGTATTACAACATGAGACTCTCAATTCTCAAAAAAGGAAAATATGTTTGAAAATATCATGTGTGATTGCGGTAAGTTGCTCCAGTAAGATTTCTGAGACATGGTTCAGAGGGTGAAAATGTATACCATATGACATGCGGGTCTCACTAAGTATAAAGGGCCTTGGAACTTTAACAGATGGTGGGGGAAAGCAGCTCTCTTGGAGGACCCAAGCCCCCAGGTATTAGTGAGCCTGTTTGATCAGAGGAATTGGAAATGGCTTAGAGAATGCTGTGCCTAGAAGTGGTGCGATTCAAGAAGGACATTTGAAAGAAATTAAGTTTTGCTAAGCTAACTTATCTCACGTGGAACTCCCATTTACAATCTCCTCCTGGCAGAGGCTTCCCATAGAGCAGAGGTGGAGAAGGTTTTCTTTATTCCTGGGGTTTGTAGACAGATATGATGAGTGTGACAAGCTTAGGAGGGAGTTAGCAAAAACTACATGTGGATCGTCACAGATGGATTGAGAAGGGAAATGTAGAAGGTAAGCAAGGTCACTTCTTCCCTTGGAAGGAACTCCTTGGTTAGGAGTTGTTTGGAGTACAGAAGGGGAGTTGGTGTCTCTATGACCTGCTCCCCTTGTGAAATCCTTCCTCCAGTCAGTATGGCGGCAGTCAGTGAGCAAGATATTACTCTGCCTTTAAAACTAGAAATGATGAACTGCATTCTTTCTGAACAAGAATACATGAACTTTATGTGAGTTTCTTGATTTATTAGCAAGTGGTGACAAGGCTTTGTGTCTCCTAGTGACTCAAGTTGGGAAGAGAAATGAGAACAAAGAAAATATTTGAGAAATCAAAGATCTGAAGGAATATCGACTGAATTTATATTGGAGGAGCGATCATCAGGGGATTTAAAAGTGATTTGCATGAACTGGCAGCCACTCACTTTAGAACTTATTTTTCAACAGAGAACATTTTGGAGACATATTAATCAGAGGAAGCTAGGGAGCGTTCTATGAACAGCCCAGCATCTCCGTGAGTCAGACAAAAACAGTTTTGTTTCTTGAACTTGCTTTGTACTCAAGAGCCAAGGCTGAAGAAGGCTTTCAGCATCGTGACATCTGACTGTCATCTGGCCATGTAACCTTGGTTGCTATAACAGAAGAAGAGCGATTTTAAGGTCTTGCATCAGCAGAGACTTCGGTCCTTGTCAGTCTCTTTATAGTCTACCATTCAATGCTGAGTCATATGACCTAATCTGCCTTCTAGGGGATAGGGAATGGAATCTGTGTGTAAGGAAGGAGCTACAAGAGTCCAGTACAGACCTCACGAAAGCAGAGAAGAAATGGAGAGGAAAAGCTGAACGTTTATCATCAGGTAAAGGACCCTGGAATGTTTCCAGTCCATCTTATTAGTCCAACTAATTGCCTGGTTGATAGATACGCTTAAGCCTGGCTCCTGTCCATGTGACGTCATCCCTCATTCTTGACAACTCTTCTCACCTTTCAGATCTTTTCTGTTCTGAACAAGCACCAAGCTTGTACTCCCTTCATGATTTTCCGTTTACTGCTCATTCTGCCTAGAATACTCTCTCATCAAATGCATTCTGTTCACACAGGATTTGGCCACCATCTTCTTAGAGAAAATGCACTTAACTCCTCAGTCCAAATGAACCACAATTCCTAGCTCTTTCCCACCTATCCTGCATTTAAGTCTTACCTCCCTCCTCCTTCTCCTCCATTTCTTCTTTCATCCCTTTCCTTAAGGAATGGTGCTGGAGTTTGAACTTAGAGCATTGTTTATCTAGAAACGTACACTGCCACATCCTTGGTCCTCATTCTAGAACTTGTAGTGATGTGACATTTCCCTATTTGTTTGTCTCTTGTGGCTGTTTTCCTTCACTGTGATCTGCTTATTTGACTAAAGATCTTCTTTGTCTACTTCATTATTGTATCCCCAGGATGCAGCAAGCATCTAAGAAATGTTTATTCAATAAATAAATCCACCAGGGGCTAACTATAGTGCTATGACATCTATAACCACCAAATGATGCCTTTCCAGATGTAAATATAGGCACTTACAACATCAACAGCCATAGCAATGGAAAGATCTCTAAAACCAGGAGGAAGAAAGACCTTGAGTGTTTACACAAAACTGTAGAAAATCAAATAACTTAGGTGCTATGGCAACTTCGGATTCGATGAATAACTATCCAGATATGTAATATTGGCATCTTGTTCACCATTGAGAAGGGTGGCTAGCTACTGATGTGGATCCCTTTACTCTATGCTTCTTGCTATTCATGTGGTTCTTATAGCTCCTCACTGAATCTGAGATGGTCTGGTGTGACCAATGGAATATAGCAGAGATGATTCAAAAGTCTTGGGTCACTTGCTCTGGTGGAATCTGGCTATGATGCTCTGAGGATATTGAAGAAGGCCAGCACTATTTTGGCACTAGAGTGAGCAAGCTACCCATGGAAGTAGATCTTCCAGGGTTCATAAGCCTCCTAAAAGACTCTGAGCATGTATGGCCTCAGAGCTGCAGAACGTGTAAGAAATAAGAAATTGTTGTATTTTTAAGTCACTAAATTTTGGAATGATTTGTAATACAACCAGGCTAACTAGAACATTGAGATTTCTTTAAATTCTAAAAGGTTTTCTGAATTCAGGGATGCTCATTCTCATTGAGAGTAGAAAGGAGCTATATAGAGAAGGGAGAAAGGAAAATGTCATGGTCCTAGCCAGCCAGAAAAGCCAGCCAGCCACTCTGTCTGCCAATGGGGAAAGGGCCGTCGTCTACAACTATTTTGCAAAGCTACTGCAGAGCAACGTGAAAATGATTGTTCAGTCAAACAAAGCCAAATAGCATGTTAGCTGCTGTGTCCACACAAATGACTAATGACTGAATTTTTGTTTTAGAGTGGATCATTGGGCTAATGCATAGCATGCTTGAAGGATTAAATTAAAAGATTGAATTTAAAGCTCCAAATCACAAGACTCTCTCTCTCTCTCTTTCTCTCCACCCCCCCACCCCCACCCCTGACTGGCCCAAGGACAGAATCCAAGTTTAATGGTTTCTTTCAAAGGTATATATTTTCAAAAGTATAATCTGGAAAAAGTTCTGCTAACTTTAAAGAACCTATGACAGAAAGTGTCACTGTACAATTATAAACTGGCATTTCAATTGTCTTTCAATTGAAAAGCAGACCTGCTAGCTGGGCTTAGTGGCGTCTTCCTTTAATCCCAGCACTTGGGAGGCAGAGGCAGGCAGTTCTCTGTGAGCTGGAGGCCAGCCTGGTCAACAGAGTGAGTTCCAGGTCTGTTGTGCACGTCTAATCTTTGACCTGCCTGTGAAGTGATTTTCCAGTTCACAAACTATTGCTCTCCGACAAGGCTTCAAGGAATTCAAAATATGTGTTCATGTGCTCGAAATTTTAGATCTCCGTGCTCATCTTTGATCCTTCCCACTCTTCTGTAACATGCTTTTCTTAGTGTATTTCCAAAAGCCTTTGAGATGTCAGGACGAAGGGGGAGAGTCCTTGTTCTAGTTTATATTCTGTTGCCGTGACAAACGCTCGAACAAAACAACTTGGACAGCAAAGCGTTTCCTTCATATTTTAGGTTGTGGTCTATCTCTGAGGAAAGCCAGGGCAGGATCATGGAGGTGGGGACTGAAGGGAAGGACACGAGAGACACTGCTCACTGACTTCTCGGACTCACATTCACCTTTCTGTTTTATACAGCCCAGGTCTATCTGCATAGGGATGGTACTGCCCACCAGCTTCCTCTTATATATATCAACATTCAAGGGGATACTCCCGCAGACATACCCATAGGCCAATTTGATGGGGGCTAATTCTTTCACTGATGTTTATTCTTCCCAGGAGACTCCATGTTTGTATCCACAGCTGAAGCTAACTATGACAACCTTCCAGGGTTTACTCCTCTTACCTGTGGCTTTGTATGTGGTTTGTTATAAAGTGGTGCAGTTTTGGGTTCAGTTTTCAGAGGATCTGAAACAGATCTTGTCTCTGTTTGCATGTTCAAGCTGTTGATTTTACTCCTGTGATATCTTAATGAGACTCCCCCTTTTGTTTTTTACATAGCAGCTCCTTTGGCCTCTTCTGGGCACCTCCATGAATACCCTGTTGGTCTTGTTCATAAAATCATTCTTTTTCCTAATATCTTGTCTAAACTTTTCCTTCCTTAGCTGAAGGCTTTTTTTTTGTCCCCCATTTTTGAAGGTACAAGTGATCCCCTTTCCTCACCGAAGACTAAACTTTATACCTAATGGCTAGAATGTCAAACAAACATTAATCTTGTCTCCTGCTTCTCCACAGATGGAGGAATGCCCAAAAGCAATTTCATTTTAGACAACAGGAGTATTTATTTTGTGTTCTTTCACCTCTGATTCATCTTCCCCAATCATCTTGGATTAAACTTTATTTCTCAAAGATGCCGATAGCATAAGATTCTGCGTTGAAGCTTCATAACCATCTAATATATCTACATTTCATTTTAAATTATGTCTCCTCAATACATAAGCTGCCACTGTAAAAAGGACACTTAGAGAATTGCAAAGGACATTATATGTCTCACCAATACATGTATCAGGTTTGAAATTTTCTCTTCATAGGTAGGGTCTACTCTAAGACTGCTTAATATGCAAAACATAATTCATACTTTCCAAAGAGCCATGTAAGGAGCAATTGTTCACATCCAGGCAAACACCCCACTTTCCTCCACTCCAAACACGCGTACACATGAGCCAGTCACACTGGAATTCCACCTTGGAGAATGTAGCCTTAGGGATAACTAGCTCAAGAGTTTAGCGGAGGTCTTCTAGGAGGACATTGGATGCTCTTGATATGTTCTCCCATGCTTTTATTACTAAACTAGAACGAACGGGAGAGAAGAAACAGTAACTAGAAAGAGAACGAGCCAATATTCCAGTCAGCAGTCATTTCTTATTCTAGACATGGATTCATTTGACCTAGTCTTTATTCTTAAAAAAAAAAAATACTCATTGGAATCTTGGTTTTAAGCTAATGGGAGTTTTAATGGGGAAGATGAAATGATGAAAGGTTTGGTGTGGGGTCCTTATGATGAGCATAGGACAGTTTTCAAGTGAGCAGAAGGGCTTTCCAGTAGAAGATGCTTCCTATGAAGTCAGAGAGAGTCAGTCTGCACCCTCTATCCCAAGGCTATCATGCTTGTGATACCCTTCTTTATTCTTCTATTGCCTTTGAGGCATTTTGAAAGTGATGTTGCGGTGACTGGCTCATCTGTGTCCCTCTGAGGACAGGAAAAACAGTGCAATATTGGCTGTCACAATATGGGATAGAACTGCTGAGCTCTAGAGGCCTGGAGGAAAAGAAAGATGAATTCCATTCTGCCAGCTATACAAGGTAAAGCCAAATGAAAATTCAAATTAAATACTTCATTCGCTAAGAGTATTTTTAGTGATGTTGATGGTAGCAGGTCACAAAAACGGGGTAAACCTTATTGCTTATAGGAATGAAGCTAGCAGGGTTGAGGTACACTGCTGCAGATGCTGGGGTGCATGTTTTATAAAGAAATAGAACAGAAGGATGTTCCAGAGACAATAAGTAAATTCAAGTGGTCTGCAGAGAGAAAGGGTGCCTATAATGGAATATTTACTAATCATTTGTTTACCATGTTCCAGGCACCATGTTTATTCTTTGCATAACTTGTTATTTAATCTCTACAATAATTGCACTAGAAGTAGTTGTTATTATTTTTCTGATAATAAATATTACAATGAAGAGGGGTGAAGTCAATTGTCCATTGCAGCAGAACTACAAACTAGAAGAGACACACCTGGTAATCTGAGGAAAGGACCAATTTCCTTTGATTCCTATTGAAGCAGACTTTGACAGACTGGAAAAGTCCCCATTAGAAGGATTCACCCTTTGATTATTGTTTTAATAGTTGACAACCAATACCTTCTTGTAAAAATACATACAATCATTTATTTGGAGGGTGATCCCATGGAATCATGGGGACATGGAGCAGAAGAGGAGGCCAAGGGACTTCTTGGGAACTTCTTGCAGTGTGTCTTCTGGTATTTCATTTGCTGTGCTTCTGTGATGACGTATCATCACAGGTGATCCCCAAGAAGCAAGCAGAGATGTTTCTGAAAACACTGTTAAGGGCTAAGCCTTGTTAAAGCAAGTATTAGGGGTCGGGAAGATGGTTCAGTGGGTCAAAGTGCTTGCTGGAGAAATGTGAGGACCAGAGATCCCCAGAACTCACGAAACTCTGGGCAAGTGTGTCGGCTTGCCTTTAATCCCAGCCCTTTGAAGGTGGAGAAGGAGATACCCCAAGAAATCCAGATAGTTAGACTACCCAAATTGGCACACTCTGGGTTCAAGTGAATAACTCTGCTTCAACCTTAAAACCAGAGGCCAGTCAAGGGTGACATCGACATCACCCTCCAGCCTCTAAGCGCACACATGTGTGTACACAGTGGCGGAGATGTGTGCCTACACACATCCACACATGCAGACAGTCATATCGTATATACACGCTCACTTGTGAAAATGAGAAACAGACATGTATGAATGGTTTGTACATAGTCTTGACTTAATACAGGTCATTTCATACACTGTGTAGTAGGGAGGGTGGTGGGGAGAATTCTTACTTGTCCCAAGTCCCATTTTGTGTGTATGAGTTTAGACTTTACAAGAGGGTTTGAACACAGTTAGCACATAATAAAACTGGCTTTAGGTTTTCAAATATACTTTCTGATTTTTCTCTAAGGGTGATGGAATAGATTGCAGACCAAGCACTTCAACTGACTCCATGAAGTGAGAACTTTCAGGGACCATCCCTGGCTCTGCATTATCATAGCCTGGTCAGTAGGAGCAGTCTGCTGGAGGGAATGATGGGAACACTGTGCAGCCAAGAGCTGGCGGGAGAAAACTATGGTGTAATACTGAATTTGTCACCCACAAGAGAAAAATCACATTAAAAATGCTGAAGGGTCAGAACAGGAGAACAAGTTGAACTTATGAATCAAGGGGATGTACTTAACTTAATCTTGAAAATGCACCAGGATAGATGGAGTCACCGCAAGAAAGCTCTGGAAGTTAGCAAGTTTCAAACTATAGAAAACATGATTATGAAACACAAATACATGCTGAAGTTGGGTGTGGTGGAACCCACCTGTAGTCCAACAGTGTTTTGGAGACTGAAGCAGGAGGATTGTGACTTTAAGGGCGGCCTGGACTGTGCAGTTAGACCCTATCTCAGAAAAAATGCACACTGAAATACTGAGATAAAGATATAAGACACACGCGGCTTACTCTCAAATGGTTAAAAATAATCAGATAGTTACGGGCACATAGACAGGTAGCCATAGTTACAGAGAAAGGGAAAGGGAAGAGAGGGAGGAAAGGAAACAGAAAACAGACATTTAAGATAAAGGAGATAGTGACAATATGTTAATGACAGGTCCATGCAGCTTTTCTAAATATTTGAAATTTAAAGTTGATAGAGGCACATACACATACAGACATTGATGAACACACACTCATAAACACACACACACACATTCACAGACAAATACACAGAGAGAGACAGACACACACAGAGAGACAGACAGAGACAGTGATAGAAAGAGACAGAGAGACAGACAAAGACACAGAGACAGAGAGAGACACAGAGACAGACAGGCAGACAGACAAACACACACACACAGAGAAACAGAGACAGGGACAGGGAGACAGACAGAAAAACAGACAGACAGACACAAGAGACAGAGAGAAATAGATACAGACACATCCACATCCACATAGACACACAGATGGAAGGCGATTCGTCCTGAGTGTTGTTGCCTCCACTGTATCACTTCTCCATCCTCTCCCATCCAGCCCTCACTCCTATATCTAGCTACTTAAAGAATGTCTTTGATATCCAATCCTTCTCACTTCCTCTAAGACATTAAGGAACATGGATCTTTTCTGTTGCTTCCCATTTCTTCCTCTGGAGGCTACAACTCCTATGACATCAGAGAACATGAATCTGGAGGGTAGAGGCTGTCGCTCTGAGCCACAGAAAACTGTCAGTGAATGTGCTGTTTGTTAAGGATTTGCTGGGACTCTGAACTTAGGTCCTGCTCACCCCCCGCCACACACACACACACACACACACACACACACACACAGACACACACACTTTCCTACCATGGGTCTTCTTCGCTTAGTACAAATGTTTCTGCTAGTGGATCAGAAGGTGGACAGTCCTTCTGCTTTCTCTCTCTAAAGGGCAGTTTGAATGTCAGGTGGATATACCTTTTTGTATCTTTTCCAGCTTGTGAAAAAATTCGGATTTTAAGTTCTTAAATACAGATGTACTAGCTCTATTTATTAATTGACTCGCGTATTTGCAAAGAAACTGTGAAGAATTGCAAAGAAACAATGCATCATTGTAAAATGCAATGCCACATTTAAAAGATGGAAAAATTCCATGCAGTAAACCAGGAGAAGCTACAAGGCAGTAGAAAGAGTTCTAAAGAAGCTTAGAGCACAATGTTAGCAGGGCCTTTCAAACTTTAACTTAGATACAGTTCTCCCAAGATCTTGCTAAAATGCAGCTTGTGATTGGCAGTCTGATACAGAGCTCGAAATCCCCCTCTTTGTGTGTGTGTGTGTGTGTGCACATGTGCCTGTGTGTTTTTTCACATGTGTGTGCACCCACACACAAATTCACATACATGTATCTGTGTTTGTATGTGAAAGCCAGAGGCTGACGTTAGATGTCTTTATCACTATCTTTATCCAGACAGGGCCTCTCTCCCTTGAACCCGGATCTGACAGGTTCACTCGTCTAGCTAGTCAGTTGGCCATGGGGTGTCCTTTGTCCCTGCCCCCCCCAAGTGATGGCACCACAGGTGGGGTGCAGGGCTGCTCAGCATTCACGTGGGTGCTGGGGATCTGTCCTCTAAAGAGCTTGCTGGAAGAAGCATTTCGATGAACTGAGAAAGGCTATCGAGGAGAGCTGAAGCAGACAGACCATGAAGGGAGCACTCTTGTTCAGGGGTCTGCCAATCAAACCCCCAGGGAGAGGGTGAACTTAACTTGCAGGGGACTTTGTGAAGCCTTTGCATGGTGGAGACCAGTGAATATTTAGAATGCCCTTTAAGTTTTTAAAAAAATTATTTTTTACATATGTTGCATTGACCACACTTTCCCCTACCACCACTCCTGCCTGCCCAGGTCCTTCCCTCCCCCTAGACTGGCCATTTTGAATACTTGGCTGAAGAGCATGAACTCAGCAGAGATAGGGAGAGTGTGAGGGAAGACAGTGTGACAAGATCTGCTTACACAAGGTTCTCCCAGATGTCCACACATCCACCGCACACCATCGTCATAATGGCTTCTCCTGGGAGGGGAATATCTGGATATTGCTCAAAACTACAGAGGAGTTATTCAAGGAGATTTATCACCTAAGCATTTTCTGCTTTCATTTTTTCCCCCCTCAGGTCCTGCCAAATAGCTCATTTGGAGGTCGGAGGGGAGGGGGGTGGTGGTCAGGCAGTTCTTAAATGTCCTGTGCTCGAGGCACATTAGACTCAGCCTCCTGAGTTCTAGGCTTAGAGGTGGAGCCATCATACATGACCAGCATGGTGATGTTCAAGCTGAGCTGTACTTCTCTGAAGGGTCCAGGAAGCCCCATCCCGGGGCAGCAGCAGCAGCGGAGTGGTGGGGAGAAGCCGGAAGGCCACATGGCAGGCTTCTGTACTCCTACCAACATTCTGGAAATCATTTTAACAAACTGCTTTATCCACTGGGCACCGAAGGGTGCTAGGAGCAGGGACATTGTTTTCTGAGGGTTTGAATTTAAGTGGGAATTCGACCTGAGGGGAGAGAACATTCCGGTGCCACCTCTGTGGTGCACAATACAGTAATCTGCCTCAATTATTTTTCCCATTCTAACCAGAGTGGTCCTGGAGAGAGTAAATGCTTAGGAATGGTAGCTGCAGAAACAAGTTACTTGCATTTCTATAGTCTCACAAAACCAAACTCTCTTGGCCACAGCCCGTTTCATCGCTGTAGTCACCATTTCATCGCTTAGTCACTATTAGGGTTGCAGGGAACTGAAAATGGCCAGAGGCCTGCAAACCTTCCATCCATAGCGTTTATCTGAACGGAAAGTGGTTTGTTTTATAAAATGTGGAAAGGGGACCGGAAGGGAAGTTAGAGGAGGACAGTGTTGGTGTTTGCATTCTGAGAAACCTGGGGTGAACCCATTAGCCAAGTGATAATGGTATCTCTTATCTCTTCGGCTCAGCTTTCTCAATGTGTGTTTAAGAATTTGAAAACAACCTTTTTTGTTAGAATGCTCGTAAGAGAGGAGGTATGATAAGTTCAGACAGCTGTTGATGGGGCTTGCTTGGTTTGTGTCCATTTGCTTGGTCAAGTTTTCAGATAAATAGCTAACCTTCTTGGGACTGGATTGTATTTTGGCTAAACGTGGACTTCTAATAAATCTTTTCACGTTTTCAATTTTTTTCACTAGATGGGAAGACATAGGTAGGATGAACATTAACTAAAGTGAGGGAGTGATCTAAATAACCATTAGGGAGCACCAAATCACTTAGCAAGAGGATGTGGATGTGTGGTCAAGAATAAGGTGTTACTCAGGTACCCAGGATGGACACGCCTTTGATGTGTGAGTGAGATCTGTTTAGTCAATGGCCCACATCCTTTGCGGAGGCACTCTCTTCCATAGCAAGGGCACATCTGGGGAAGGCAGCTTGCATTAACAGCGCGGGGGTAGGTGGTGCTCAAGACCCGAGAATGCAGAGTCTCTCGGAGTCTCTTTTCTTGCCGATGTACTTACTTGTCACTTTCCCTGTGAGTTCTGATCATACTAGACTGAGCGGTTGGCCCTCTTATGACATTCACGCCCACAATGGCCTACCACAAACCCATGTTTCTTCTCTTGCCTGAAGAGTTGATAGTAGGGTTTCAGAGAGCCGCTAAGACGGCTGGTATTAAATAAAATGCGTGTATAAATACGGAAGCCCCATGGGTGCTATTGGTGAGGCCTAAGTTCTGTCCATTATCACAGCAATGTGTTATTGCTGGAAATACTGTGGGAAAAGGCACACAGAGAGTCAAAGGTGACAGACTTCTTTGGGAGGCTTACAAAAAAAACTAACAACTTTGTTTTGAGTGTGTGTTTGTGTGTGTGTTTTGAGTGTGTGTTTGTGTGTGTGTGTCTAGGTGGTGTTTTT
>NC_022021.1:31486293-31524842 GCF_000317375.1 Microtus ochrogaster | reverse complement strand
GAGGGTATTGAATGTCCATGTAGAGGCCAGAGGGATGGCATCTTGTCAATCATTTTCTCTTATTTTTTGAACTCTTACTGAACATGGAGCTTGAGGATCTGGCTGGCTGACCATGAGTTCCAGGGACCCTCCTGTCCTCCACCTGCTAACGACAGCAGGACAGGCACACACCGCCACACTAACCGTTTTCGTTTTCGTTCGTGTAGCAAGCGCTTCCCTACCAAGCTGCCTCCCCCGCCCTGCGGTATTCTCATTGTAGTTTGGCCTTACAATGAATTCGACTCTAGCCAGAAAGAATTTGAGGCGGAGGAACACTAACTCACATAGCTATGTTCAACAGAATCATGGATCCAAATAGGACAGAAGGGATGTAGAGATCAACCCAACTGAATTTATCTGTTTTATGGAAGCAGAAGCGAGGGGTGCAGGAAGATGTGTGGCTTTGGCTCCCAGTCACTTTGTGATGGGGCACCAGACGTCGATCTATCACTAATGTTTTACATGTGCCACCACAGGGTCCTTGGTAATATTTGGCTTTATTGAGGAACATAAAAGAGAAAAAGGATTCAAACGTCACTTATTTATGAATTATGATGCAGCTCCATTAGAGTGATGAACAATGTGAGTAGTTATTCTCTAGGAGCTCTTCAGTGCATGAGATGTTCTGTTTGCAACTTGGATTCATTTCTGTTTGAGTATTGAGGGTTATAAGCACATAAGAAACTGTATACTTGTGAATTATGTACTCCAAATCCCCTGGAACATGGTTAGAAAATTCCGTAGCTAAACCAAATAAAAAATATTGTGGAAATTTGGCACAACTATGCAGCTGTGTCTTTATCATTTGATGTCTTTGTTCAACAGAAGACAGATAACTTTGTCACCAACCTGGACAGATGACCTTGGGCCAGTCAGCAGGCCTCTTTGCACGTTTAAAATCTGGCACTGTGTAGAATAGCAAAATGGGGAAATTTGCAAAGACCTTGAGGCTCCACAAGCCCTTGTTAACGTTAGAACCAACTTATGTGATAGTGGCTACAGTCTGTATAGTTTCGGATATACATTGTCCAGTTCACCCATCTTTAAGACCATCATAAAAACACTGCGAAAGCTCTGCCCAGTATCTGAACGGTGTTTTTTAGGAGGTTTGTTTGAACAGAACCAGCTCCAAGCAGTCAAGTGTCCCTCACCTTTTCCTTAGGCATGCCTGCTGTTTTAGGGAGTACAAGCTGAATGCCGCCCACAGGGGAAGGCAGAAAGAGCACTAGCGCCACCACCTGGATGCAGGGAGAAAAAGGCACTGCACAACCCAAGATGCTCAGTTGTCTGGGAGGGAAGCTGTCTTGCCTGATTTGTCACCTTGCCTCTCTGTTTCATTTCTAGGCATGATGTCTTTGATTTTACTCATGCACTTTTTTTTTACTTCCTGCACATATATTATTGTTCTTTCCACTTTTAGTCACTATTTTTCTGTTTGGGAAGAAGTCCAGAACATGGGGGGCAGGGCACGCTGGGCGGAGCACGCTAAGCATGGACGGGATGGAGGTGGGAATCTGCACACCCTTTGGAGGACTCATCCAGGGAGTTTTATGTCTTCATGTTTATGTGTTCTCTTGAACACACAGGAAAAAGTCCTTGGTGAAATCTGGCTACATGCTGTTTGATCTGTAAGAATCAAGTGCCATTAACTCATTACTTCTGAAATCAAGGGTATAGCGACAATTTTCTTTCTCTATAAGAAAAGGAAAACTTCATTGGCCTTGAGACAAGCGAGCTATGTGGGTTTTCACGATGCGTTTGATCCCACAGACTAAGTAGGGACTCAGGGCAATAGATAACAAATGGCCCTTGGAGGAAAAAGTACGAGACAAAAACGTCTTAAGCAGGCGTTCTTGGCCTCTGTAGAGATTTTCCCCTAGGTAGTTCCAAAGACCTCTAGCTTACTCAAGTCATTAACAATCCTTTTGGTAGGTGTCAGACCCAAAAATTAAAAAAAAAGAAGATGGGACGAGTTCTAAATTAAGGCTAGCTTGTATTTCAGTAGTCTAGATTGCCATTTATGAAGTAAAACATTTGTTCTTAGTAATTCACTCAGGCTTCCGTGGATACCAGTGGTTTTCTGAGGATAACCCATGAGCCATAGGTGCAGGGGAGGGCTGCTGGAGCATTGTGTGTTTTGTGTGTGTATGTCTGTGTGTGTGTGTGTCTGTGTGTGTGTGTGTGAGTATATGTGTATCTGGGTGTGTCTCCGTGTGTAGGTCCCTCTGTGTGTGTTTATGTGAGTATAGTCTCTGTGTTTATATGTGTGTGTATATGTCTGTGTGAGTGTGTGTGTGTGTATGTGTGAGTATATGTGTATGTGGGTGTGTCCATGTGTATGTCTCTGTGTTTGTGTATGTGAGTATATTCTCTCTCTGTGTGTGCATGTGAGTATATGTCTGAGTTTGTGTGTATGTCTGAATGAGTGTGTGTGTGTGTGTGTGTGTGTGTGTGTGAATATATGTGTATGTGGGTGTGTCTCTCAGTGTGTACGTCTCTCGGTGAGCGTGTGATGATCTACACCTCCATTTGTTATAAGTGCTTTACTTTTTACCTGCTGTCTGCAGTCATGTTCGGAGACACACTGGTTTCAGCACAAACATCTTTGAGTTGTGTAGGTACAGATAGTTAGGACTGATGGACTCCCTCCTAAAAATGATGGAGGAGTCAAATAAAGCTGCGAGTTTGGTCCCCTGACCCAGGCTTTCATAAACAGCCTTGATTCATCTCCAGCATCCGCGGGCCTGGACCTTGTACTCCCTATGTATTTTGAGTGGTTTGATTTCATTCTGACCTTAAAAAACTCACAGGTTGGGTAAAGGATTAACTTCTGCTAGGCTGGGGTTTTGAAAAGGAACTTAGCTATTTTCCTTCTGGAGAGATCATTATTGTAGAACTGGAAGCTGAGAGTTCTGGTTAATAGCCACATCTCAAAGCTTAGCAGAGTTGAATACAGCAGTTCTAAATGTTTCAGTGTTGACTTAGACTTCCTGTTTGAGCTCCTTATACCATCTAAGGTAAGGTTAGGTGCACGTAAGGTTGGGTGCATGGCGCCTGGCTAGCAAATACGGTTTGAACTGAACCTATAAATTCTAGAATTGAAGAACATTTAAATAAATAACACCAGGCACTCTGACAGTGCCCACATTTGTAGTCATGGTCTGATCATGTTTGTGTTCTGATCATGGAAAGGAGATGGCAGAGTTCTGGGGAAGCTCTCCTTCCCTCTCCCCTCCTACAGCTTCTTCAACACCTCTGTGAGAAATAACTGATCAAACTTTTGACAAACTGCCCCCCTCAGCACCGAGAACTTAAAATTTTACTCTGCAAAATCATTGATTTGATTTTTGGTAACACGAAGGATAGCCTGTTTGCTGAACTAAGTTTCAAATAATTTTGAAATATATAAGATAAAAAGCAAAAGCCACCCCCTTTGAATCCTGTTCCAATGGTGTAGCCACTATCTTTGCCTCGAAAAGCAGGCTTCCCCACTCTCTGTGTTTGTCGGCTTTATCAGCACTGTGACAGAATGCCTCACAAAAAATCCTAAGAGGATGGATTTCTGGGTGGACAATTTCAAAGGTCTGAGTTAATCTTCGCTGGAGAGTGTGCCAGAACAGATCACTGGATAGTAGACAGGAAGGCCCAGGGAAAGATAAAGCCTCCAGCTAGGCCCCACTTGCCATAGTTCCGCCATCCCTGCATGATCTGTTGACGCAGCTAGCATGCTGTGGAGACCCTGTCCTGCACACAGAGTGCTCTGCTTTATCTCCTGGACACTTCTCCTTTTTTCTTCTATTGAAAATAGATTTTGTTTTATCTATATTCTGACTGTGTTTCCCATCCCTCTATCCTCCCACCTCTCCTCCCAACCAGACCCACTTTCTGTCTTTCATTAGAAAACGAACAGGCTCCTAAGGGATAATAAAATAGAACAAAATATCGTAAGGTAAAACAAAAGTTAACGTATTGGAATAGACAGTAGTGAAAAATGAACAGGAAGAAAAGGCCCAAGAAACTGATACAGATGCAAAAACCCACTTGTCCACACACTCAGGAATTCCATAAAAGTGTAAAACTGGAAGCCATAATATATTTGCAAAGGATTTGTAGGATATAAAATAGGAAAAAAAAACAAATAAAATTTAAAAAGATAATATTGAAAAAAATTAAAAAGTAAAAGTCCTGATATGATGCTGTGAGACAAGGAGCCTTGGAAGATTCCAACAAGTTTGTTTTCTGTTGGTCATTTACTGCAGGGCATGGAGTCAAACCTTAAAGGTAGCTTGTTTCCCCAGGGCGACTCCCTTGGAAAAAAGAAAATTAATTGTAAGTGGCTGTCAATTGGAGATATCTTCTGGGGCATGGATGGGCCATATGCCCACTCCTCAGCTCTAGGACCCCATCTGGTACAGACCTTTGTGGACCCTGTGCATGCTGCCCCAGTCCCTCTGAGTTCCTATGTCTGTCAGTCCTGTTTGTTTAAGAGGTCTTATTTCCTTGGTGTCCTCTATCCCTGCTGGCTCCTACGTTCTTTCCTCCTTCTCTTCCACAAGGTTCCCCGAGGAGACCGATTTGATGGAGACTTCCTGTTTAGAGTTGAGTGTTCCAGGGTCTCTCACTTTTTGCATATTATGTCACCTAAACCTTTCTTGATAAGATCACATTGATAATTAAGATTAATCATCCCCCTCTGCCTATAAAGGAGATAACTTACAATAGGATTCTTTAGTAGAACTAAGTGGAAGTTAATAATTTGAGATAAATATTGGCAATTACATCAAATTATATAACCTATGACCATAATTAAGATATCAACTATTATATAATCTACATACATATAATTATATAAAATTATGTAATCTACAACTATAATCAAAATATCAACTGTTTCCATCATTACAAATCATCCCCTCTGTACCTTGGTCAATGCACTTGACACATCCTCAGGGAAGCTGCACTTTGTTTTAGAACACCATAGTCTTACCGATTTTAGAATTTCGGATAAACGAATCAGATGATTGGTATACTTTATGTAAGTTTGAGAACTACCCATATTGCCATATGTATTAACAATTCATTTCTTTTAATTGCTGGTAAACAAGATGATTAACATCTTTACCAGTTGGTTTGGTCACATAGCAGCTTGTGATATTTGGGCATTTTTTAGTTTGGGTTATTATGAAAAAGGCTTCAGTGACATTAGCTTAAAAGTTTCTTGGGAGGGCAGATGTGATTTGGGAAAATATGATACAAAACTGATAAACAGTTTTCCAAAGCAGAGTTATGTTTCCAAACTTTTGAGAACAGGAGTTGCTCTCCATCCTGTCAGCACTTGTCATTGTCAATGGTTCTAACTTTAACCATTCTAGTAAGTTTCAATGACACTTTATTTTGTATTTCTGGTGATCAATGGTGTAAAGAATCTTTAACTAGGTTTTATTGGTCACTTGCTTCTTCTTTTGATGTCAGTGTTCAATTCTCTCCACATCTTTATGAAGTTGACTTATTATTGAATTCAGACCTCTTCATGGAATTGATGAGATGGTTCAGTGGCTAAGTCATCATACCTGAACGATTTCAATTTGATTCCTGGGCATCAGCTGGTGGAAGGAAAGAGGCAGCAACCACTCACAGGTTGACCTCTGACCTCCACACATGTGCTATAGCACATACAGACCCTCCCTAAAATTAAAAATGATAGAATGAATAATGGAATGCAAGCCATTTACGAAGTACAAATACTTATAAATATTTTTGCTCAGTTTATAGTTTCTCCTTTAATTTTCTTCATTATTTCAAGAAATACTTTGAAGAGGTCTATTTTAAAGTTTCAAATGCCATATAATATATATATATATATATATGTATTTAGATAGGTATTTTATATATCTTGATGAAATTATGCTTAAGTGACTTGAGCAATCACTGCCTGATAAAATATTTTCCTTTTAGAAGTTTTATAGCTTTGGGCTTTATCATAGATTTGTGCTTCATTTTGAGCAGCTGTCCACTGCGGGAGATGCAGGTCAAAGTTCTTCTTAGGATAGCTGCTTGTGTGTGTATGTGTGTGTATATATACGAAGTATGAGCATAAGTGTATGTGAGCATAGGCACACAAGTGTAATCTCGTCTATGTAGAGGTCAGAGGGCAGCTTTGAGTACTGATCCTGACATTTGGCTTTGTCTGAGACAAGGTCTCCATTTTGTTGATGTTGGTCTCTTCCAACAGCAGGCTACCTGACCCTCTACCTTCTGGGGATACTCTTGTGTCAGCAGCTTCCTACATCACCACAGGGGCATCGGGACTGCAGACGTGTGGTCCTTGCCCTGCTTTATATGAGTTCTGGAAAATCAGTCTCAGGTCCCATGATCACATAGCAAATGCTTTACCCCTGAAGCCTCTTCCCTAGAGCCAGGGCATCTTTCACTTTCCAGCGCTTTTTATTGGTCATTTTCTTTTCATAGAACAATAATAATTGAAGAAAAGACCATGAATTTAGGCAAGGGGGAATTTGAGGTGTGAGAAGGAACAAGAGAGGTATGTGTATGGTGTAGATACGGTGCTCATACAAGAAGTTCTCAAAACATAAAACATACCCAGACACTTCCCTAGTCTTTCTGGATGCACATCAAGGAGGTATGAAGAAATCTCTACCCTTCAAATAGAGTGAATTTAAAGAACATGTTCCTAACTGACCAACTGTGTTTGGGTTTATACTGGGCTGCCTATTCTGTTTTATTGATCTCTTTTTCTATTTTGGTATCAACATAATTTGATCTTGATCATTACAGTTTTATAAGTCTTCAAACTAGCTGGTGCCAACCTCCTCAATTTTCAGAACTAGGAATGGAACTCAAAGCCTTGCACATGCTCGACAGAAACAGAGTTCCACCACACCCATCTTCATTTTTACCTTTTTTTTTTTTTTTTTTTTTTTTTAGTTTGAGACAAACTCACACTCCATCTCCTAAGGTTCCATATTCTGACACTATTACTACGGGATTAAGCGTTTAACATAGAAACCTTTAAAAGACACTTAACATCCAAACCGTAGTACCTCACTATATTTGCTAGCTATACATGCAATGCTTTAAATGTTGTATTAAAAATAAAGGTCTACAAGAGCTAGGCCCAGGCAGGCTCCAAAGCTACGTAGAAACCCTGTCTGGAAAAACCAACCAAACAAACAAACAAAACCAACCCCCCCCCAAACAAACAAACAAACAAACAAAAAAGGTAAAGCTACTCTCAAGGCCGTAGTTCATAGTTCCCTGAGGCACATCCCATGCCCCAGCCCCACCCACCGGAGCACCAGAGACCTGGGAGCAGCTTCCCCATACTTCAACCACCTCCCCTCATGGCATCTGTGACTACTTAGAGCCTTGGCCTCGCCCCTACCTGGAGAGATGAGTGTCTGGGTTCCCAGTTGGAGGGCCCTACCCTGGAGGCACATCCCATGCTACACCCCCACCCAGAGAAGGCCCGGAGACCTGGGAGCAGCCTCCCCACATCCCAACCATCTCCCACAGCATTTGTGAGCACTAGAACCTTGGCTCTGAATATGCCTGGAGAGGTGAGTCTGAGTCCCCAACTGGAGGACCCTACTCTTTAGGCCCTAGCCTCTGGAGGCACACTCAACACCCTATCCTTACCCTTACCCAGTGAAGCTCCAGAGAGCTGGGAGCAGCCTAACTATTCCCCACGGAATCTGCTACCACTGGAGCCTTGGTCCTGCCTACACCTGGAGGAGCTTCAGAGCCTTAGCAGCCTTCACCAGAAGCAGGGGCCCACCTGCCCCTGGAAAAGAGCAACCATTTAAGCCACAGGCCCCTTCTGCAATAGATAATCCCACACCAACAAAACCCAAAGAAGGAAAACACACACACAACATCACCACCACCACCAAAACCAAAAATAAATAATTTAAGTAGACCTATAACACCTAAGAAAATAAAAGCAGTCATCAAAACTCTCTCCCCTCCCACCAAAAACAAAACAAAACAAAACAAAAAACCCAGAGCCAGGTGGTTTCAGCACAGAATTCTACCAGAATTTCAAAGAAAAGCTAATGACAATATTTCTCAAATTGTTCCACACAATAGAAACAGAAAGGACATTGCCAGATGTTTTTACGAGGTGACAGTTACCCTGGTACCCAAATTACACAAAGACGCAACTAAGAACAAATATTACAGACCACTCTTCCTCATGAACATTGGTACTTAATAAAATACTGGCAAGTTGAATCCAAAAACATATCTGAAAAATCATCCACTATAATCAAGTATGCTTCATCCCAGAGATGTAGGGATGGTTCAACATACGAAAATCCGCCACCATATAAACAAACTAAAAGAAAAAAATCCCACATGATCATCTCATTAGATGTGGAATAATACTTTGACAAAATCCAGAAACTCTTCATGATAAAGGTCGTGGAGAGATCAGGAATACAAGGAACACCCCTAAACATAATAAAAGCAATATACAGCAAGCCAACAGCCAACATTAAACTAAATGGAAAGAAACTCAAGGAATTCCACTAAAATCAGGAATAAGACAAGGCTGTCCACTCTCCTTATCTATTTAATATAGTACTCAAATTTCTAGCTAGAGCAATAAGACAACAAGAGGAGATCAAAGGGATACAAATTGGAAAGGAAGAAGTCAAGCGTTCACTATTTTCAGATGATATGATAATTTATATAAGTGACCTGACAAATCCTACCAGAGAACTTCTACAGCTGATAAACACCTTTAGTAATTTGACAGTAAACAGAATAACTAAAAAAAAAATCAGTAACCCTCCTATATACAGGTGATAAATGGGTTGAGAAAGAAAGCAGAGAAATATCAACCTTCACAGTAGCCACAAACAACATAAAATACTTTGTGGTAATTCTAACTAAAAAGTGAAAGACCTGTATGACAAGAACTTTAGTTAATTCTTTAAAGAAAGAAATTGAAGAAGATACCAGAAAATGGAAATACTTGGAGAGATAGAATTAATATAGAAGATGGCAATCTTACCAAAAGCAATCTAAAGATTTAATGCAATCCCTATCAAAATCTCAGCACAATTCTTCACAGATCTTGAAAGAACAGAACAAAATGGCAACTTACAGAATGGAAAATGGTCTTCACCAACACCACATCTGACAGAGGGCTGATTTCCAATATATACAAAAAACTCTAGAAACTAGATATCAAAATATCAAATAATCTAATTAAAAATGGGGTACAGATCTAAACTGAAAATTCTCAACAGAGGAATCTAAAATGGCTGAAAAGCACTTAAGAAACTGCTCAACATCCTTAGCAAACCAAAACAACTCTGAGTTACCATCTTAGATCTGTCAGAATAGCTAAGATCAAAAACATTGATGACAACTCATACTGAAGAGGATGTGGGGTAAGGAGAACACTCCCCCTTTGCTGATGGCAGTGCAAACTTGTACAGCCACTTTGGAAATCAGTATGGTGGTTTCTCAGAAAACTGGGAGTCAATCTACCTCAAGACTCAGCGATATTACTCTTTGGCATAAACCCAAAAGATGCTCAATCATACTAGAAGAACATTTGCTCAACTATGTTTGTAGCAGCATTATTAGTAATAGCCAGAACTGGAAACAACCTAGATGCCTCCCGACAGAAGAATGGATAAGGAAAATGTGATGCATTTACACAATGGAGTACTACTCAGCGGTAAAAAATAATGACATCTTGAAATTTGCTGGCAAATGGATGGAACTAGAAGAAACCATCCTGAGTGAGGTAACCCAGACACACAAAGACAAACACGGTATGTACTCACTCATAAGTGGATATTAGACATAAACCAAAGGACAACCAGCTTACAGCCCACAACTCCAGAGAAGACAGGAAACAAGGAGAACCCTAAGAGGAACATACAAGGATCCCCCGAGAAGGGGAAGTAGATGAGAGCTCCTTAATAAATTGCAGTGTGGGGGGAGTGGGAAGGGTGGTAGGGGAGTGGGGAGGGGAGAAAGGAAGCAGGGAGGGGAACATGAGGGATTGGGAAGGTTGAGTTGGGGGAAAGTCAGAGAGGGAGATAAAGGAAAGAGATACCTTGAAAGAAGGAGCCGTTTGGGGGTTAACAAGAAACCAGGTACTAGGGAAATTCCCAGGAATCTACAACGATGACCTCAGCTAAAAATCTAAGCAATAGTGGAGAGGGCACCTGAATGGGCCTTCCTCTCTAATCAATGTGGGTGACAGTTGTGCTGCTTGGGCAGTTTGTGGGGCCTCTAGCAGGGGAGCCAGTATTTATCCCTAGTGCTTGAACTGGCTCTTTGGAGCCCATTCCCTATGGAGAATACCTTGCTCAGCCTAAATACAGGGGAAAGGGCCTTGATCCTCCCTCAAGTCGTGTGACAGACTTGATTGGCTCCCTAGGGAAGCCCTCAACCCCTCTGAGGAGTAGATGGGGGTTGGGGTGGGGAGAAAATGAGAGGGGAAGTGGGAGGATGGGAGGGAAACTGGGATTGGTATATAGACTGAGATTGTTTTAAAAATTAAAAAAAATTAAAAATTGATTAAAGATAATTAAAAAGGTGAACTAATTATCAAGCCTATGTTAGAAAGTAGATCTGACATCAGGAAAAAGTACATAAAACTGGATTTACAGCATGATCTCAGCTACGGGACAACACAAAAGAAAAATATGAAGGTTATCTCCAGAATGATATCACTTTGCCCTGGCCATCCATTTCCTTTATGCGAATTTACATATATACTTTTAAAATTTCACTTTATTTATTTATTCTTTGATAATTTTATGCATGTACACAATTTGATTATATCCACCCCCTTCTTCTCTCTCCCACAACTTATATACGCATATGCAGGCCTCTCAGTAAGTCCAATCGGTGCTGCAGTTAAGCACGTGGGTGTGGGGCTATCCATAGGAGTGGGTTCTACAAGAAGTCAGTAAAGTTCTTACTATGAAAGTTTCAGGACAACTTGGGAGAAGATAGTTCCACATTTAATTTACCCAGGAGTGATTACGCAGAAGCATAGCACTGAGAACTGGAACACACAGTTCCTAAAATCATGGGGTCAGTTTGTAGGAAGAACAACCCCGTCACAGATGGCCTACGGTCTCAGGGGGCACAGGGAAAAGCAATGTGACTTTGTGGCCAGTGATAGATTTTGCTGAAAACAATGAGCAGTTTTTCTAGGAATAATATTATTGTTTCCCTGATAATATCCCTAGGTCTGCCAACAGCATCCTTCCTCACTGATAATGAGAGAAGGGAGACAGGCCTGTGGTACTGAGTATTAAGGGAAACACGTTTATATCCCACGGGAAAAAGTCTTACCTCCTTGAATCAACTCGAGAGTCTATGCATGTTTCCACAGAGTAATAGCTTGCATTTAACTGACGTTTTATTTATAGGAGGATTTTGATTACCCTTATTTACTTTTAATAGAGTATTAGTTAATATACAGTGAAACGCAGTTCTCAGGTGTTGTTTGATGAACAGGGCTAATGAAGAACCAAAGAAGTTCTCCTGTGGCTCCTTTCTCATCAGATCCCCAGCCCTTCCTCAATCATTTTCTGATTTCGGTCACCACAGGTTGGTTTTGTTCTCATCTGCATTTTTCTGACTGAATCAGATGGTGATGGAGAGTGATACAGCTTTGACTCCCCAACCCCCTTCGATAATTCTTGCTCCGACAATAACTCTGGGCAGCCATCAACCTCTCATGCAAGCGGGTCCTCAATAAGGACTAAACATAAGACTAAAGTTGCCTTTTCCTTCCGACTTTTGCTCAGTTTTCTGTGATGGGAACTTCTGGCTCTTGCGGAACACTCTCAGGATGATGGGAACTGGTAGTGAACGCGGGGAGCCCTGAGCAGCGTCCCTGTGTGCTCTGCGAGTTTCATACTCTTGCTCAATGAACGTAGCTGCTTCATCTTTTCCCCCTTTAGTCCTGCTAATCTCACAATGGCTCCAGCTTCCATTGCCTCTGCCCACATTGTTCCGTTAAGGATCGTCTTCCATGAGGAACATGTGTGGTCTGATGTCCTTCTGTATGGACCCACATCTCCCTTTCCAAAGCTGTGGTTGATTCAGCTTTCTGTTCCACCTTCCACTGGTCAGGCACTGCAGCCCCAAACCAGCGGCTGCAGGAAATTATCGTGACTTGGCCATGCTGAGCGTGGACTCGGTCTATTTTAACCTTCTAAGACAGTAACAAAGCTGAGACTGTGATAGTCAACAGAGCTAGACTGCAGGCTTGGAGGAAACAAAAGCACAACGTGAGTGTTTTTGGAACCAGGACAGATTCGGATTCTGCAGAGAGTGATGTTTGTATAGTTTGGAGACCATGTCCAAGGACAAGAATATGGAAGCATCATACCTTTGCAAATAAAAATCACATGATGATGTATACACACGGCCAGGCCTCCTCCTAGGATCTTAGTGACCCATTTCTATTTAGCTTCATGGTTTACTTACAGATGCTTCCTGAAGTTTTCAGATCTAAACTCTTTGACGACTCACGTAACCATGTTACCGAAGTCTGGTAAGAGTTACCAAGCCCTTATCAATACCTTGTGAAATCATGTCAGTCAGTGTATCCCGCACCTGGAGTGAAAGTCCTACAATCCGCTTAGGGCAATGGGAAAGACAGTCAATCTTTTTCGTTTTCTTGACCCCTAAGCATGTATTTGTGAGAGGGTGTAGCTAGTGCTTCAAGTGGTTTTTCAACATAAGGGAACGCACACATAAAAAAACTATTAGCACTTTTGAACTTCTGCACTTGTTAACGGCTCACTCGACAAGCTGGAGCCAAGTTCTCAATGTTCCACTCACACAGGGTTCCCAAAGAGCTGTTTATTCCTCGCTGCCTTCCATCTGCTTGACAGAGATTTCTCCCGGGACTAAAGGAGGCCCCTCAGAGATAAAAAAGACACTTTCTTCTGAGATACCACAGCCGTTTCCAAATGTTCTCAAAGATAACTCTCTAACTTCGGAGATCTCAGTTCCAGGGTGCTCTCACGCACGCATCGTGCAACAACACTCCAGCTGATCACAAGGTAGTGAGAAAAGAAAATATGAACAGCGTCAGGGACTGAGTTTCGCTATCTTGAAAGACTGCAGATGCTACTATTAGACAAACAGAGCAAGACGCCGTCCAGTGGAAACGATTAAACTGCTGGCAATTCCCTATTTCTTCTATTAGTGACTTCAGGCCAATCCGCTTTGCTATTTTATCCACCTAAAGTGAGTGAAAATAACTCAAAAGTTAGTAAGGAAGGAAAGGATAAATTTAAGGCTCCATCTTAAATTTATACTGAGTACTTTCACAGAACCAATATATTAAATACCTAAGGCAAGACTCAAAATGACTTGTAAGTGTATAAAGGTAAGAATTAAGGCAGCTAGATGACACATATAAAACAGTTTTTGCAAAATCCATAGGATATATATAACTCAATACCTTGAGAACCACTATTAGTCTACAATGTTGGCATTAGTCCCAGATCCCGTGATTTCATTAAAGGAGAAGTGACTGTATTTACTGTCTTCGCACAGGGGGTAGCGCAGTGTCCAGCAATTTAAAGACTTGGCTTCTTGTGAAATAGGTTTTCTCTTTGTTTATTACCCAGTTTAAGGTCTCAGACCCAAGTCTTTCATTGACTATTGTCAAAATATTTACCAGTCTAGTTTATTCCATGACCTTTCCCACTAGGTACCTCTTTTTCCTGTTGATCTCTTTAAAAACAAAAAAAGTTAGCGGTGAATCTCCGGTTCAATTCAAGCAATAAATCCGCGAAACGCTAGACACCATGTGCTTTTTAATCTGTTAAATATGCATTAAGTTAAACAACCCTGTGAGATTTAAGAAACAACCTCCCCAAGGGAGGACAGCTTCAACAAAATCACACAGAGAGCGTTACAACAAGCTCAGTCACGCACTGGGTCAAAGTAATGTTTGATTGACACCAGATCAGAAAAGCCGTACACAGCGTGTCCCCCGACACAAAGCAATTAAGCAAGAAATCCATGACAAAAATATATGCAAGCCTCTTAAAGCACCGCTAAAATGATAAAGCACCCTAAAAAGGGAGAAGGGGCTCTGTTGATGTTCAGCTGCCCCCACACCCCTGCTGTTTCTATTTCTGTCCAACTATTTTATTTAGAAGCGTGAAGGTAGGGCTAGGATAAAGGGGTCAATATGAGCTGATGTCCTTGAAAGGGCAAATCTTCCTGTCTTCCTCAGCGCTCAAAACCCCATGCCCTCCGCTGTTTCCGTGTGGCATGCACTCTTACTGTCCAGCGTACTCTTTTGTGACCTCTTAGGAAGGAGGTCGAGCTGGTTGTTAGTATTCTGAGCATCAACTAGTATTTGCAAGCTAGTATGGAAAGACATTGAGCCTGGGCAGAAGGTTGGGTGAAAGTAGGCACTGGGTAAGAGTCACGCTTAGAATGGCCGTACTTCGTAAAATTTAGCGATACACATCCATATTCCTAGAAACAGTGACTATTCTCCCTTCAACTGAACACAGCAGGCATCTTATTTAAACATCACGGTATCTGTCTGAGGTAGGATGAGGGAGCCGAAAGGGTGGGGACCTTAAAGAGCACGGACACATCACGCAACTGTGAGTGTCGTGGCTTTTTGCCTTCTCACAAATTGGTCATTACTTGTTTGATTTCTTAGAAGGAATCGGGCAGTGTCAGTGAATTTGGCTGGGGGACACCAGGGGTGGACATAGACTAAATTGTGGCGGAGGGACGTGGTTGTGTATTTTTAAATTCTTTCCCACTTTTCTTCTTGATTATTTAAGATTTGTTTAAAAGGAGCGTATTGTAGTTTTCTTTTTTTTTTCCAGAAAAAAATAAGGAATAAAATGAAGCGGTGGTAATTCATCCTGGCTCCAGAAGCCTGCCTGTTCTTGGGACAGAATTCCACGGAGAAATTGCCAGGACGTAGCTGTACCCAGTGAGCTGAGGGTTCAGGAATATGAGTGTGGCTGTGAGAAAATAAAGGCCCCGTCTGTATTAGTAATGCTTTGTATTTCTTTAACACCTAATCTGAGTTGTCCCCAAAGCTGAATAAACAGTCGTTTATCCTCAGAGCACCCCGAGAGCTCACTGGTGTGGTCTGGGAGGGTGTGGGGTTGAGTGGAGATAGGCCATGATTAGCTTCTACCCACACTTAGGGATTCCAGCCCCTGGAGGGAAATCACTTCAGCTCTGTGTGTGCTTCCCATCACCCTCAGCTAAAAGCATCATCGTCTTCGGAATAATTTTCAGCCTCAAAGGGATGCTATTAATTAGCCCAAATATTAAAGGGCAGGAGAATGAATGCCAGATGCTCAGGATGAATGAATGGGGAATTTTACCCAAATCCTATAGCTGGCAGCTCCCTGGGGGTGGAGGCGAGGTGACTCCGCAGCCAGTCCCAGGAGGAGGCTGGAGAGAGGGAACAGCGTGGCCACTGTCCGGGTGCAACGCCCCCTCCTTTAACCGCAGCGGACCACGTTCCCTGCCTCCACTAATTAGAAATTACTTCAGCACATAAACAGGCACTTTACAATGTTTTCTTTTTACGACGGGCTGCACGCTTCTCCTCTCCAGCGGGAGAAGGAACCAGCGCTGGCTGGCCACTGTCGCCACCTCCTTCTTCGCAGTCCCATCCCTACTCAGCCACAGAGAACGTTGCAGCCACTCAGCCCAGCCTGGGAAGGAGCTGCTAAAAGGGCCTTCAACATAAATCTCGAATGGCATAGAGGTCTCAGCTGCCACCGCAGCCTTCTCCCTCCCGTTCTTCCATCAACAGGTTCCAGAAAGTTCCTTTCATAGAAAGCCTCATTATTGATAGGACACTCTTGCATACACCACTCCATCCAGCCGTGAGTGATAACAACGCTGTTTGTGTTTAATTAGCCCTTGGGTTACGGGCAGTTTGTGTTGAGGGTGTGGCTGTTTGAGTTGGTTATGGAGTTGACAGAAATATATGTGTACTGATGCGGGTCCCCTGTGTGTGCCCTCTCCGTGCTCGGGTTTGAAAGTTCAACAGGCCCTGGTTCCACTGCCTATGGAGGTAAATTACTGAAACCTCCAGGATTTGATGCCTCCATAAGATTGGAACAACAACGCACCGTCTCAGGCTCTAAGGACCCATCAGGGTAAAGGTCCATGGTGTTTATCACCCTGTTGTTGCTCGGTTTCACGGAACGAGAGCACGGCCCAGACTTGGAGACTACTCCCCAGGTAGCTAGCTGGCCACAGGCCCTGACCCGGAGTGTCATCTGTTTATTTCTCGTATTTTTAAAATCATGTCTCTCATAGGATGCATGCCATGACTTATAGTCACAAAATAACTAAAATAGAAGCATGACTATAAAGTAGTGGATTCCTGAAGACAAACATTACAAAATGTACACTCATCTAAATCTGTGTCATCCCTTTCAAAATCATCACTTTTGAAAGTTGTACACACATTTCCAAAATGGCATTATTTGGTAACATGTTTAAGGAATTCTTACCTGAGGCATGATAGGTGTAGTTAAAGGAAAATGAAAGTTTTCTTAATTTAAAATGAACATGTATTCATACTTGAAGTTTTGGTGTTCTTGTTCTTCTAGTTTATATTTATAGTCAGACCTAGCATAAGCATTGCTAATGCCAAATATATATAAAATATAGAATTCACTTAAAAGGCTTCTTTCTGATCATCTTTTTTTTTCTCCTTGAGTTTTGTCCAGCGGAGTACTTAGTGGTGACGAATCCTCATCCCGAGGGTAATTTAGAACTTGGGAATTTAATTCCATTATGTTGAATTCAGAAAGTATTTATTGACTGTCTCTACATGCAAAGAGCTGACTAAATGGAATAAAAAGATTAACAGGGTATGTTCAAATTGATTTTTTTTTACAAGAATCCATTAATCCATTAGCTGATTTTTTTTTTTGTTTTGGTTTTCAAGACAGGGTTTCTCTGTGGCTTCAGCACCTGTCCTGGAACTAGCTCTTGTAGACCAGGCTGGCCTTGAACTCACAGAGATCCTCCTGACTCTGCCTCCCAAGTGCTGGGGTTACAGGCATGTGCCACCACCGCCTGGACCATTAGCCGATTCTAAAGGCAATGCCAAGGAGACTTACCACAAATATTTGAACAATTGCAAGGCCATTGGGATAGGCATCCTCTCCCTAGGCGAGCCATGAAGGGCACAGAAGAAACAACTGTGCAAATTATTGTAGTATTAAGAAAATTAGTGCATTATACACAATACACTGTATAAAACTATTTTGTGACAACAGATAGCAGTTATCATAACTCAGAAACTAAAACTAGGTTGATGCTAAAATTAGAAAATAGATAAGCTGCTTTTATATCTCTGGTTTTCTTCCGTTGTCTTGACAGCAGTACGGACCCACCCTTTCCCCTGAAGGTATCTGGCTGGAGAATCAGCCAATGCTGACGAGGACAGGGACGGTGGTGTTGCTTCTGACTCTCTATGGGGACGTTTTTGGTCAGTAGAGCTAACCAGGCATGTTGGTCTATTTCTTGGTCCTGTCCCCACGTCTTTCCCATTGATTAAAACACACATTATTAGATATAAATGTAATACTATTTTTTAATGTTTCTTTGTAACTATTTCATAAATGACCTTGTTATTGGTCAGGAGTAAGCTTATGCAGTATTATGCTAGATGTAATAGACATGACACCATTTAATCTATAAAACCACCCGGAGACAAATATGAGCAAAGTACAAATATATACATATACTTAAACAGCATAGAAAGTTTGTTATGTTCTATGCTTACTAAAACCTTAATTTACAAAGCCTATGAAAATAGGATTGTTAGCACCAATACATTTATATCTAATAATTATCGAGTAGGCTTGGGAATGGATTTTTAAACCAGGTGCTATTCTAGACAGAAGGGATGAAGAAGATGTATTTCTTGCAACTCTTATTTGGAGGGAAGAAAAAAATACGAACTACCTGGTTATTATGGAAGGATATTGAGCAATAAGCTCGAGCTATTGCTTACTAAGCAGTGTTTCTCACTGGGTCGTGATCCCTGGGGTCAAATGACCCTTTCACAGAAGTCACCTAAGAGCATTGGAAAGCACCGATATTTACATTATGATTCATAAGAGTAGCAAAATTAGAGCTGGGTGGTGGTGGCACACGCCTTTAACCCCAGCACTCATGAGGCAGAGACAGGCAGATTTCTGTGAGTTCTAGGTCAACCTGGTCTACAAGAACTAGTTCCAGGACATCTAGGACTGTTACACAGAGAAACCCTGCCTTGGAAAAAATAGAGTAGCAAAATTACAGTTATGTAGTAGCAATGAATGTAATTTTATGACTGAGGGGGTCACCACAACATGAGGAACTGTATTAAAGGGTCACAGCATTAGGAAGGTTGAGAACCTCTGCTATAGAGGGTCAGGAGAAGCCCTACTCAAGTAGCTTGGATGGAAAGGTGTGTAGAAAGCCCAGCTAAAAACAAAGCAAGACAAAACCATGTCTAATGCCTTAGTGTGTCTAGTTTTGTCAAATACAGTCAACTTAATGTGATTATAGTAAAACAGTGCTCCCATACGTAGAGTCAAATTCCCTGTGGAGGTGGTATGGTATCAAGAGAGGGTGGAGCAAGAGGGGATTCCTAATGCATGGGTTCTTGTTTCTCTGATTTCCAAAACTTTGTGTTCATTCGTTGCTGTGGAATAATCCTTCTGTACACTGTGTAAATTATTCTGCGATTGATTTAGTAAAGAAGCTGTCTGGTCAATAGTTGGACAGGATAAGATTAGGTGGGAAAATCAGACTAAAAACTCTGGAAAGAAGATGGGTAGAGCCAGAGGAGTCACCAGCAAGACACGGAGAGGAAACAGGAGGAACAAGATGAAAGAGAGGTAATCCCATGTGGCAGGATGTAGATGAATATAAATGGGCTAATTTAAGCTGTAAGAGTTAGATAGCAATAAGTCTGAGCTATTGGATGAGCATTTATGATTAATATTGAGTCTCCGAGTTGGTTAATTGGGAATTGGCAAGTGGGAAAGAAAAGTCTGTCTACAATTCATACGGTAGAAGCCCAGCCTGATACAGAGATTTCTCCTGACCCTTTATATCAGTGGTTCTCAACCTTCCTAATGCTGTGAGCTTTATACAGTTCCTCATGTCTAAAAGTGTGATTTAGACAGTGCCTTCATCTTAAAGTGTGAATGGTTCAGACAGTAGTAACGAATTAACCTAGAGCCCAGTGACTGCTAGTCAAGTCCCCCACCCCTGAGCTATATACCCCAGCCTCTGAATGTATAATTTTTATATGATCTTCCAGCAGCCAATATGTGAGCAATGAGAAATGATGCTCCCTTCTCCAAGCACCCCACTTCTTCTTGTGAATCAGCAGCATTCCAGATTTGGCCTCAACATTTAAAATACCTCCTGGATTCAAAGGTGTTCTTTAATTTTACATTCTGAGCATTTGACTGTGAGTTGTGATGAAACCTTAAATCTGGAACCCACTGTAAACCTTTGTGCATATGTCATTTTGTAGTTTGTTTAGAATTTAGTGCTAAATTCTAAATAAAGCTAAATATAGCTTTATTTGTTTTCCAGAGATAAGTTTTAGAATAATTCTGGTATATCTATCTCTATCTATCTCTATCTATCTCTATCTATCTATCTATCTATCTATCTATCTATCTATCTATCTATCTACATCTTCTTTTGATGAGAATTATGGTGTTGGCTACCAGAGGGCTCACAATGAAACAAGAGGCCTAGTTACCACCAGCACATGGACTCTGGTGGCAGGCATCCCTTTCCTTGGCTCTGGTTTCTGTCTTTTAAATTTATCATGTATTTTGATAAAAAGCTATTCTAGTCTTTAATGATCAAAGGGAGTTTATAAATAAGCAAACTAAATATATCATGTCATCTTTATAAATCAAGATCTATCATTTATCTATCTATTAAAACCTTCTTGGACACTTTTAGTTACTATTAAAAACAACTAGTACAGCATTTATCTGTGGTGGAGATAATCTCCTTGGAGATGAAGGAGATAATGGAATAGAGATAATGTCAATAATCTGAGTTGTAGCTGGCGTGTAGGAGGACGCTGGAAACATGACGAACCTGCCAAATCCGTGCTAAAATCCAGTGGCCCAGCAGCAGCTTTTGTAGGTGTAGATATGCCCCACGGAGAATAGTGACCTCCTCCCCCACCCACATATTTGGACCATCATCATCCTAGAAGGAGAGGGGAAAGGTCCCGAGCCGGGAAAGGCAAACACGCATCGCTTCTACGTACATTGTATACTCAGAGCTTGAAGCTTCAAAATACCCCCCCCCCTCGCCCCGTAAAGCAGACCAGTTAAGGCATGCTGCATCTTGACTCTGCACAGCCATGAGTCTGCCTTTCTAGACGCTAGCAGAAGTAAAGAGAACAGCCTGAGGGCTTGTGAGGCACAGAGGGATCAGACTCTATCCGGCAAAGCAGGAGAGACATAGTAAATTATAGAGAGAGTTCTTTTTAATGAAATTCAGTATTACTCTACAAGGGAATCTCCTTTAGTTAACATCCAGATCCTTCCTTTTATTATAAAATATTAATTGGGATCATTAAGTGTCACATAGCGTGGAGAGGGCTCTGAAGTTGCAGGGTTCAGGGTGATCTTGAAGGCTGTCTAGGAGTATTTCTGTGGAGTGGAGAAGTGAAGGGAGGCGGGCTCACACTGCCAGATGTCCCTCTTGTCCCAGGCGCTTGTACTCTTCTATAGTGTTCCCATCATGGCAGCCTTTAAGGCAAGCGATAATATTCACTCACTTATCTTTTAAAAACATGAAACCCACCCATCCCCTTTCGTTCCTCCCCCTTCCCAGCACCATTTGCCCTTTTGGAAGAACAGTAGCAACTTGAAGCATAGTTTCTAAGCACTTTTTGTCCTTAATATCATTTTGATTAATATATTTTGCAACAAAGTTCCATTAAAATCTCTTTAATCAATTTTAGAGTTATTTACTCTAGTAGATCAAGTTCTGGGGGTTGGAGGCTATTTGAAAATGTAAAAAATAAAATGGAGAGTTCATCAGGATAATTTCCCATTAGAGATGATATAGGATGCCTGACCCAGCAGCCACGGCAGCTGACATGAGTATATTAACTAATCTCCTTTATTGTAAATTATCTGTCACGTCATAAATAACAAAATGACAAGCTTTCTTTTCCTTGAATATGCTAGGTAGAAAAGCTCTTACCAATGGCCGAGGGGTTTCATACCTTGCTTGCTAAAATTCCATGTACCACCCCACCATGTGGCTGTCTAGTTTGGACAAATGTGAAAATTTGTCCAAAGTATATTCCAGGCATAGAGAGCTTCTATAGCCATAGAAGCATGCCTGCCTGGGACACTGCCAAACATAGGGAAAGTCAGAGATGATCTTGTTCAAACTCTCACACGTGTGGGTAAGGAATTGAAACCACAAACCTGGGGGATTATTGGGAATCTAGTTCCAGGATTCCAGTTCTTACCAGGTTTTAATAAAAAAAAAATGCTTTCATTGTCATTTTGGCAAAGCCTCCCTGCTCCCCCTCCAACATCCCCCACAACACATAAGCACATCTATTTCTTTTCTGGGTTGTGTATGATCTCAAAGCTTGAGTTCGTTTTCGGTGGAATCAAAAGCCTCAAACTTCATTTGGAAACGAAGGCGGCAGGAACATGAGAGGTGAAATGGCCAAAGTCACAGAGCCATCAATGAGTGTCAGAGCTGGAACTGAAACCCTGCCTTCCTGACTCACAGATTTTTCCATCCTACCGAGGGTCCGCTAGCCCAGTTCTGGAGGGAACCCACTGACGTCGATCCTAAGTGTAGTAGAATTGAAAAGGGCATGACTTGAGTAACAGGAATGTGTCGCCTACGCCTGCAGCAAGCAGGGATTAGCAGGGCTAATTTTACTTATTATTTATCAGTCCAGGATTAAAGGCTCCTCCTGGAATGCACGATTCAGCATCAGCACAGTTACGTTGGCGTGAGCTAGACCACAAGGTCAAATAACTTCCCTTCAGGGTTACACACTATGCTACCAACTCAAACAAATCTAGAATTAAAGGCACTTTGAGTAAAATTCAACCCACAACTAAACAACAAATGTTTTCTTAATAACTGAAAGAAATTAAACATTTACTTGCATGTGTATGCACATGCAATGCACACATGTACCATGGCGTGTGTAGGACATCAGAGGACAACTCGTGGGAGTCAGTTCTCTCCTCCACCCTCCACCCAGGCTGTCAAACTCAGTAGCAAGTGTTTTTAACTCCTGAGCCATTATCTGTTATTTTGTCTTCTGTCTTCCCTTTTCTTTTCCTTTGTTTTTCTTTCTCTGAATCATGGGTATACACGAGAAAGGGTAAGTCAGGAAAGTGAGGCCCAAGAAATTTGTTGCTAACAGTCTGATCAACAGTGAGAAGGCAAAATGTGCTCTTGGCTTCATGGCTAACTTAACAAGGAAAAAGAGCTCTATTAGTCAGGGTCCAAACAGAAGGAACTGAATCCATCTTGCTTAAGTTAAAGACTAGGAGGGTACTGGGCAAATGGAGATGCAAGGCAAGCGACAAGCTCCAGGAAGATATTCAGGGAACACAAACAAAAGCAAGCAAAATGAAAATGAACAAAACAAACTTGAGAAGAACTTAAGTAACAAACCAAGATGAAGCACAATAAGCAAAGAGCAGAACATCACATTCTACGTGCAATGTATACGTTTTCCCACTTGGCCATCATACTTTACTGGAGCTAGGGGCAGCTGTCGAGAATATACATGTCTGCACAAGGCATTGTTCACAGATGTTCGTGGTAGCATTATTCATGGTAGCTGAGACATGGAAACAGCCCAATTGTCTAGCGACTGATGAAATAATTTGTATTTATGCAATAAAATACTATTTGGCAATAAAAAGAAATGCTGACACACGCTGTAAAAGGGATTAGCCTTCAGAACCCTGTTGAGTTCACAGAGGTAGCTATAAAAGGCTGCATGATGACTTCACTTGTGGAAAATGTGCCGAGTCGTCAGTTCTCGGGCATAGGAAGAGAGTGAGTGGGTGCCCGAGGCTGTGAGGGCCGGGAAGGAGGGGCTGCGGGTCACTGTGGAGCTGCATCTGGAGGATGGAAGGGGATGACCGTGAAGGTTTTCACCATTCATGAGCATACTAAGAATCCACTGACCTGCGCAAAAGAGTGGCTGTCCTAGAATGTGAATTTTCTCTCAATAAAGTTATTTAAACGTGAAAAAAAGGATGAAGAAAATTATTTCTTATAAATGGTAACATCCCATCATTTGAAAAAAAAAAAAGACCTGATTATACATTTTCTGTCTGAGTGTGGGAAAGGCTTCTTGGTAGCTGACTTGGGATTTATAAGAAGTCAGTAACAAACATTCTTGACTGAGGCAGGAAGTGTCTGTGTGCTCAGATTCACTTGTTCAAGAAGTCCAGAGCCCTGAGTGCCCACTATTTGTTACGCGCAGGACTAGATTATTGACTGTCAGTGATGAGTGACACAGAGCCCTTGAGTTCCTGCATGCCAGCCAGTGACAGATGACGAAAGAATAAATATATGATATGAAATCAGCATTCATGTGTCAGGGTGCCACAAAAGGAAGCAGCACTGGGGGTGATGGCACTTTTCTGGGTGTTACCATGACGACTTAGTGAAGGGCATGGAAGGTCATTCAAGTGGCTTCTCACTGGCAACTTCATACTAATAACTGTGTCCACCTCCTCTGGACATCAGGACACTTCTAGCCTGCTGTTTATCAGTTATTTCGCCCTTTGGAAAGTCTCTCTGTGTCATCTCTAGGCCACCAGACAGCTTAGTTGACGTGCTCTTAAGTTTGCTGGCAATCTTTCAAGCCACCAGTTTTGGCAGCGGTAGATCATAGATCATGATTATCACTTAGAGGGAGAGTGTGATGGGTTTATCCAAACCAGGGGCAACTGCACTAAGAGCTAAAGACTAGAGTGCAAGGCTTGCTGGGATCAAATAATCTAAAGCATTGGGTCTAATCTGCGGGTCATAACCCCCTCCAGGGGGTTAAAAGGCCTTTTCACAGCGTTTGCCTAAGCTCATTGGAAAGCACAGATATTTGCATTATGATTCATAACAGTAGCAAAATTACAGTTGTGAAGTAGCAACGAAAATAATTTCATGATTGGGGGTCGCCACAACATGAGGAACTGTATTAAAGGGTCGCAGCATTAGGAAGGACGAGAACCACCACTCTCAGACTTTGCTTCCTCAACTGTTTTTGTGAAAAAGAAAAGAAAAGAAAAGAAAAGAGCTCACTCCATTAGTCAGGGTCCAAACAGACGGAACTGAATCCATCTTGAGTATCTATAGCAAGGATGATGATGCAGGGAACTAGCCGCACAGTTAGTGAAGCAGAGAGTGGACCCTCATAACACTGGGGCCAGTGAGCTAGCCCAGAGGGGAACCATTCCAGAGTTCACCTGGAAGGAGGTACTGATACTAACTGAGCCTAGAGGGCCAAGATCACCAGACTGTCTGGGGTCATGGCGGCATGTTTGCTAGGCAGTGAAATATTCAGAGGCTGCGAGTAACCACCAAAGGTTGAGGGATAGGAAACATGATTTGGAATCCCCCTGAACCATCTCCTTCCAAGCTAACATAGCGCTTCCCAAGAGGACAAAAACCAGCTCGAACCTTGGGGACATGGAAGCCTAGAGATGGTGCCTGCCTTCAGGATCATGTGCCCTGCAATGCAGAAAGGGAGGGCCAGGGATAGATCTCAGAGCGGAGATGTTTAGAGCGATTGGCGGGACTGAAAAATGTGTTTGAATGTTCTTCAGTGTGCACCACGAGCCTGGTCCTGTGTTAGATCGTCTCTCACAATTGTTCTCACTTTGTCATAAATATCTTTCTCTGAAGGGAGGAGCAAGTATAACTCTATAAAGGTGGAAGCCTTGGCGTCCGAAGGTTTTGGAATTCGTTCATAATATCCTCTTGCAAAGACAGGATTCTATTAACCTTGTCTTTTTCCTGTATTCTACCTCTGGAGGTTAGGGTCGGGGCATATCTCCTCCCTACCTATTGACTACTTCCCCTTTTTACCTCTGCAGTCCTCAGGTAACTTGTTCATAGGGTAGGTAAAGTCTTTGTTCTCCGTCACAAGCCTCGAGTCCATGAAAACTCAGTCTTTGATTCCAGCCTAATCTCCTGTCAGATGGAATTGTTGGCGTTGGAAGAGCAATGATGTTGAAGCATCCCTCTGAAGAAGGCGCTAGGACTGACATTTCCTCTTCTGTACTGCGAAGATGAGCACAGATGCCTCCAGACACCAAGACCGATTTTCAGGGGCGGAGGTGTTTGCTCCAGGCAATGAGGTAAGACACTAAAAGTTCCAGGGTGGGGTCTTTCCTCCCAGGATCTCAGGTGGAGCTTCCAGGTTGACAGCAAAGTCCCCCTTTCATTTATAAATGGACTGTGTTTGCTCTGGAAGAATCTGAGAGGATAAATATGGGATCCCACAGAAGCCACAATGTTATTTTTGCACTGTCTTTTCTCATTATAACCTCAGCTCCAGTCTCTTCTTTTTTCTTTCCCAGCCTCTGTTTTCTTTGGGAGGAGGGTCGCTTCTACTGTGAAATACATGTGCACATGTGACCGAGCACATGCACACACAAACACACACACTTGCTGCATGTTATGCTGGATGTTCTTTTGATGGTGTGGGCTGAAAGAATACAAAGGTGGACCTTCTGAGCAGTATTTTTTTTTTAACTTAAAACAGTTTTCATATAATATAATTGGATCATGCTTTTCCCCTCCTGCAACTCCTCCCAGGTCCTTGCTACCTCCTTACCTTTTTTCCACTCAACTTAGTGTTCTCTCTCTCTCTCTCTCTCTCTCTCTCTCTCTCTCTCTCTCTCTCTCCACCTCAAAAAACCCCACACAAATGAAAATTAAAACAAACCAAAAGCTAATAAGACAAAAACAGTCAAGACAGAATGAAACAAAAATTCATAAATCAATAACAACAAGCAAAATTCAAAAACAAACCCATGGAATACATTTTGTGTATTTGGGCATGGGATCTTCCCTAGAGTGTAGTTGATATACCCTGTGACCTCTATTGGGGAAAATTGATATTCCCAATAGGTAACAATTGCAAATATATTTTGGAGGTTAGGGATGGGACCCCATGTTCAATAATTTCCCATCTCAGTGTTAGGTCCCCTTCTAGTTTAAACTTATTCAGGTCTAATGTGCTGTGGCCATACCACCCTAAACATGCCCAATTGCACCTAGATAATTTTATCCCTGTGTGATGTTAGATATTTATGTCCTTAATTATTTTAAAAATCATTTGATAGCAAGTGCTCTTTTAAATTTTAGAAGGTGTGTATTAATTTTATCCCGAGAGGTATCAAAATATAATTGAATTTTGAGCAAATACACACAACCTTGGTTTCAGTTCACCTTAATGGGCTGTAACAAGCAATGTTTTAGGGACTTTTCACAGATGTAACAATAATTGCACCACAATCTTGGCATCTAAATTGGTCTCTTTAGGAGGTAAATGTTCAGTTTTTAGGGATTGGAACTTGATTTTGCATAAAACATAACATGGGATGGGTTGAATGTATAGAGCCAGAAGGACAGAGAGGAAATTAAAGTCATATGTGGCTAACATATCAATGAATTTGTAGAAACGTGATTTGTTACAGCAATGGAATACTCAGATTAACATTCCTCCAATCTCAGAAACAAACCATATATTAACATATGTTTCTGGGAAAACTGTTAGAAGGTATTATAAAGAACAGTCACTGCCCATTCAGGTTGTACAAGAACAGGGCACAACAGCTGCTGCTCTTTCAAAGGCACCAACAGCTCTACCTTTAAAATGATTGATTTTAACAATTTAACCTGTATGAGTTGAGCAATGGCCTTTAACAACAGAGAAACTCCAGGTCTTAGAACAGCTGGTACAGGAGCAGTTAAATGCTCAGCATACTGAAGAATTATCCAGCCATTGGAATTCTCCTATATTTGTTATTAAAAAGAAATCTGGAAAATGAATAATGGTAACAGATTGAAGAGCTGTTAGTAAGGTGATTCAGCCAATGGGCTCTTTACAGTCTGGCATTCCTTTGCCTAAAGTATGGCTTCTTACAGTTAATGATTTAAAAGATTGTTTCTTCACCATACCTTTAGAAGAAAAAGACAGAGAAAAGTTTGCCTTCACAATGCATACTTATAACAATTCTCAGCCTGCTAAGAGATATCAACAGAAGATTCTCCCATAGGGAATGTTAAATAGCCTTACAATGTTAAATGTGCCAATATTTTGTACATCAGATATTGGAAATAATACATAAGCAATTTCCTCAATCTATAGTTTACCATTACATGGAAGACATATTATTAGCTGATTCAAATGTAGATACTTTGGAAAGAATGTTTGAAGAAGTAAAGAAAAATTTTACCTTATTGGGGCTTACAAATTGCTCCTGGAAAAAATGCAAAGAGGAGATTCTGATAATTATTTAGGTTATAAAATAGGTTTATAAAAATTTAGACTCCAAAAGGTGCAAATTAGGAAAGCTTCATTGTAGACTCTCAATGACTTTCAAAAATTGCTAGGAGACATTTCCTATCTATGGCCCACTATTGGGATAAAACCTGATGAATTGAGAAATCTGTTCAAAACCTTAGATGATGACAAGGACTTATGAAGTCCCAGGAAATTATCAGCTGAAGCTGAGAGAGAATTGGCTTTGGTGGAAGAGACACTACAGAATGCTCCTGCGGATCATGTGGATCCAAAGCTTAACTGCATTCTGGTCATATGACCCTCTCAGCATTCCCCTACAGGAATTTTAAAGCAGAAGGAAGCTATTATCTCAGAATGGATCCTTTTGCCACAGAAACAGAGTAAAAATTTAAAAATTTATGTGGAAGATGTCTCCAAGTTAATTCTAAAAGGAATACTGAGACTTCATCAATTAGGAGGAAGAGACCCAGTAGAAATTATAGTAACTTTTAATAATGATGAAATTGACAAATTATGGGCAGACAGTGAACCCTGGCAAAGAGTTTGCTGTAAATTTTTTTGGGGACAGATTAACAACAAATATTCCAAAAGCAAGAGAATTCAACTTATAAAAAAAACTAACTGGATCCTTCCCCCACATTGTATGGGAAACACCAATATCTGGAGCCCCTACATTCTATATTGATGCAAAAAAAATCATGAAAGGCCAGATACAAATCAGAAAATTTAAGTAAAGTGAATCTAAGCCCTTATGATTCTGTCCAAAAGTCAGAATTATATGTTATTTTCATGGTATTAATGGATTTTGCAGAATCTGTCAGCATAGTTACTGATTTACAATATGCAGAAAGAGTTGTTTTGCATATTAAAATCACTGAATTTATACCAGATGATACAGAATTGATTTTATTATTTATTCAGTTGGAATAGAAATTATCCCATATTTATATAACATATATCTGATCCCATATGGGTCTGTCAGGCCCTCCAGAACAAGGTAAAGCAGAAATTGATCAACTATTGATTGGAAATGTTCTGGAGTAGAGGCATCAGACTTTCGTTAAAAAACATGTTAAGAGCAAATGTTTAATAAAAGACTTCCATCACATGGCAATAAGCCAAGGAAATTATACAGAAATGTCCTACTTGTTTTTTATACAACCAAACCTGTAGGAAATAACCCAAAAAGTACTCAAAGGAATAAAATATGGCAGTTGGATATGTTCCATTTTGTGGAATTTTGGAAACTATATGTACATCATACTATTGATACCTATTCAGGTTTTCCATGGGCAGGCAACTCCTTTGAGTTTGGGAAAGGCTTATTTGATAATCACAATTTGCTAAAAGTTATGACCATCATGGGTATAACTGTAAAATAAAGATAGACAAAGATCCAGCATATGCCTCTAAGAAAATCAAACAGATTTTTGCTTATTATAATATAAAACATATTACAGAAATACTACACAATCTTACAGGGCAGGCAGTCATAGAAAGATCAAGTTGATCACAAACAGAAAGGGGTAATAAAGACCCCCCAGAAATAGACTGCATAATGAATAACTGAATTTTCTAAATGCTAATGAGAAAGGAACAGCAACTGCCAAAAGACATTGGATAATAGAAAATACTGCAGAATTAAATCAGTCTGATATACTTTAAAGATGTGTTGACCTCAGAATGGAAACCAGAACATATGCTATGTTGGGGAAGGGGTTTTGCTTTCGTTTCCAAAAGAGAAGAGAAACTATGGATACCATCAAAATTAATCAAGATTCTATCTGAACAAGAGAGACCTGTTAATTAGAAGAGATGATAGTTATTTAAGCAGCAGTGCCATTTAATCTAAACTAACCTAAAAACCTAACAAATGCTTCTCATTTGTTCAGCTATAACTTGCCAAAAGGGAACCTCCCCCCAAATTAGGGTTGGGAAGGGATTTTGTTTCTGTCTTTTCAGGAGAATAAAGGCATCTAGTTAAGGAATCTGAAGACCACTGGACAAATGGGACATCTGAAGAAAAAGGACAAATCATCCATAAAAAATGTCCCAAGGAAAAGAGTAAATTGGTTTTTTGGTATATCACAATTTCAACAGAATAAGATCTTTTAAATCTTCCTAAATGTTTGCTTCTGTTATTCTCTGCAGACATAGAATGAAAATTGTCTTTTTGTAGTCCTAGTCCAATTAAGAATCAAAGCTGGCTTTGGAGATGGAGTATGGCTCTCTCCTTCTCTAAACCCAAGCATGCTTGTTAAAGAAAATCTCAAAATCTCTGTTTCATGTCAGAAGAGCCAAAGAAAAACAAAAATTTAAGGACTATTTTATTGCCAACAATTTCATAATCCTTTGGTTTTATATTGACTTTTTAGTAGGTTTTCTTAAGGTATAAATATTTTCTCAAACTTCCATATGGATAATACATAACCTTTCCCAGTTTTTTTTTACTTTAATTTTTATAAAATAAACAATTTACTTCCACTTATTTTAAAAGAATCATGCTATGGAGTACCACATTTTAAAAGAATCATGCTATGGAGTACCACACAAGGACAATGCCCATTCAGCTAAAGCGTTTTACTTTGAATTGTTTTAGAGCACTGATGGTGGAGATCTTGAAGTTGTATGAAAGTAGTGTGATTTGCAAATTTGAGGCAGGTCATGGAAGCCCTTTATCGTGGGACATCCCCAGTTTGTTCAATTTTAACATCTTCCTAGAAAAAGTAAAAATACTCAGTGTTTAAAATCATATTCATCCTATACAAACATCAGCGTTCACCATTGGGATGGTTTTCTTTTCCATTTAAATTATTTTTAACTGGGCCTGTGTCCTCTTCAGATGTGAAAGCTGTGAGAAGTGCTCATTTCTTGGGCAAGAATTACTCCTGTCTATTCAAGATGCTCAGAAACCATTTTCAGTCATCACCTGTCCTCATTGCTCCATGCTTATAAGATTTTTGAGATGTTTTATGCTAATCTCTGAAGACATCCAATCTCCAGGCAAGAACAGGAGTAACGTAGCAATCTTGATGTCAGGGTGCATGTTAAAACATCCCTCTGACTTAGAGAACTGGAATGCAGTTTACTATTGGGAAGAAATGATGGAAATAACCCCAAAGAAAATAAAAGAGAGAAAAGAAATACCCTTGGGACGTGTAGAGGCAGGAGATTAGATCTGAGGGGAACTGGTGCACCTTGCAAATGTGAACAATTCTGAGAGCAACATGACAAGAACACAGCAAAACCTGCTTGATTGCATCCCTGCCCATAGTGCTCGAATCCATAATAAAAAATATCAGCATGCTATTTACCACCCTTTCTTTCTGAACTCTGCACTATGTTCTGACTTACCTTCTGTATTTTCTGGCAGCTGCTACTTCGGTGGATGCTCCACCTGGCATTCAGATGCCAAGAAGCTATCAAAGAGAAAGGCGTGCCTCCCAAAGCCTTGCTTAATGTATGAGTCAGCAGAGCTTGTAACCATGTTTGAAAGAGAAGACTGCCAAACCCAGTCACGAAGGGACTAGCATTTCCTATTATCAGAGGCGCCAGAGGCATCACTGTGCAGGAGCGGCACGAGGTGCAAAGATAGAGTGCTGGACCCAAGGTTAAAATTAGAAGCATAGACGTCTCCTGGGAGATGCAGCAGTAATAGGGGTGTCAGGTACAGCAGCCCCAGTGACAAAAAGAGACTGAACTCGCTCAGGAAGAGAAAAGTGTTGTGTATGTGTAATTATATGACATTTTAATATTATTTACTTTTATATAAATTATATACAATATATAAATTTAAAACCGTATCTAACTGACTATCCATGGTTTGTATCATCAAAGGAGAGCATAGCTCCTTTAAAAAGAGATTCTTATTTTGGAGGCATTGTAGTGAGGAAGAAGGAGGTGAATATGATCAAATACATCGTATGTGTGTATGAAATACACAAAGATTAAGTAGATAATATTACTTCTTAAAAAGGAGACTCTTAAATAGCTAAAAGCAATGTGGTGAGAAAAGGGTTTGTTTCATCTTACCCTTCCACATTATGGTCCATCATTAAGGGAAGTCAGGGCAGTAATTTGAACAGAGCTGGAACCTGGAGGCAGGAGCTGAAGCAGAGGCCATGGATGAGTCCTGCTTACTGGCTTACCTCCAGCCCAGGGGTGGGAATCTCCTCCATAGTGACCTGAACCCCACCACATCAATCATCAATCAAGAAAATGCACTACAGGCTTGCCCACTGGCCAGTCTAGCAGGACTTTTTTTTTTCCTTGAAGTTTCCCTCTAATAAATTGACTCTAGCTTGTGTCAGCTATCTGAAACAGTGAGTGAGGCTCAGGAACATTCTGTACATATTGAAGAAAGGAATACCTGTGAGCAAAAGTACACAGAGGCTGGAAATGAGAAACAGAACACTGGCAGTATCTCCTACACCCAGACACAGTTTATTATCTTATCTGACATAGAATTAATAACATATCTAGTTCCATCTTCATGGAAACTCAAGTAAAGAATTTGAAATAGTGATGCTTCTGGGGTGACTGTGGCTTCTTAGGAAGGTGTCCTCTTCAGACACTCGTATGAGATTGCATATGCTCCCATGTGTGTGTGCGTGCACACACACACACACACAAATAAATCTTTAAAAAAGCAACAGAGAAAACAAAGCAAGACCTAACTGCTTGCATTTTTCCATTTTCTGGTAACACTTTCAGAAGAACATTGTGTCTATCAGCTAATAAGTAGGCACTTGGCAAAAGCAGGCATTACATTTACAACTGTGGTTTGTATTATACCCAGTAGGGTAGCAGATGTGCAAGAGGGAATTGAGGAAGAATGGGGTCCCAGACAGAGGCCATGGAAGAATCTATAGGGAACAGATGCTAGGTTCTGTTTTCCAGATGTGGTACTGAGGGTCTGGAACATTAGAGTCATATTATAAAGTGCTACTTGTTAGAGAGCGAGTAAGAGCAGAAACAAAGCATCCATGGAGGAGAGAGATAGGGATGCAAGTGGATCGAGTTAAACTCAGTGTAACTTCAGACACGAAGAATGTGGGGGCTGAATGCAGGCCAATGATGGCCTTATTAGCAGAAAGGGAATGATGGTGATTCCCATTAGCTCTCAGCCTCCACTGAGCATGATGGGAAAGCTGGAGAAGTAGAGGACTTGAGGGGAAGAGGAAAAAATGCTGTCTAGAATTGTAGGTGATCAGGAAAGTGAACAAATATACCAGGCACATGCTGTAAGAATTCCTTTCCCCATAACAGCCATTTCTGTGATGTGAGATCAGTCAACACAGCTCTCCAATGGCTAGGGAAGTATTGATTTTAATCATTAATGTTTCTCATTTCTCATTTGAGCAATACTTGTCTTTGCCCATTGGCTGTTTGGATAACCTCTGGCCTTGGTGCAGAGGGAATATCCGAGTCCACTGCCGTCTGAAATCACAACCTTAGGACCATATCACAGTTGATTAGAGACAATGGAAACAGAAGAAGGTGCCTGGAGAAAGGAGCAGCAGTGTTTCTCTTAGCTTGAGAATGCTCGCTACAAACTGAAGATAAGAAGGCTGCAGGGAGGCCTGTTTATAGGCTGAGCAGCCAGAAGGAAGGGCCTTCAGATGAATAGCCAGCCCCATCTTATCCCAGACTGCAAGGCTCCATCCTTATTGACTCTGGAAGCAAAATAGTTTCCTTGGTTGCTGGAGACTGTTTATTCAGTCAAGACAAAGGAGCAAGTATGCTCACGCCATGGTGGAGATGTATCAAGCAAGACTTTTCTACGATCTCCATTGTCATCACCTTCTCTTGGACACAAATGGTATTGATGGAAAAAGGAGGCTCAGCAACGTGAGAGCCAGGGCCATGGTTTTTCCCAAGGCGTCCAGTCCATCAGGAAGCACAGTCTCCTTCTCCAGGAGATGTTGTCATGTGTTATCAGGGCAAGTCCTGTTCTGATGTGTGAAAGGTGTTGCGATGTCCCGTTTTAGCCCCATGTTGGGGGGAGGGCCATCTGTGGGCACCCAGCCTCAAGGCTTTTGTACGTTTTAGGGTAGGGGTGTGTGGATTAGAAATGTTAGACAGAATAAACAGAGATACAAAAGAGATCCAGGGACATAGGACAGTCCTGGGAGGGCAATTCAGTAAATACTGAATGTACCCATGTTTATTTCTCATGATCTTTAAAAGACCCAACCCAAAAGAGGGGAAGAAAGCAAAAGACTTTGTTTTTATCATGATAATAAGGAACAAAAAGTGATTACCATGTTAAAACCCCAAACACTAAGTAACCACACCTTAGGTCAAGATGTCTTTGTTAGTAGTCACATCTTTTTTTTTTTTGTTTGTTTGTTTTTTTTTTGTTTTTTTTTTGTTTTGTTTTTTAATTTAATCTTAACTTAAATCTCCTGTCAATAACCTTAAAGGATCAAGACTAGGCCTAAACTCTCTGACCTTTACTCAAGGTGAAACAGAACCGCTGCTGTGGGCATCCACAATTTTCAAAAAAAAAATGCACAATGTATTTTCAGTGAACTCTGAATAGGGGGTGTAGCAGGCATCTTTCCACTTCTTTGACTTCTACAGTGTGAGGCATCTCCTCTGCATAAGAGGATCAGTTGGGGGCACTTGGTCATCACAAGTGTGTGTGTTGACTACAGAGATTATGGGGGAAAACAAAGTTCCTTGCTGCCTGCTGTGGGAGAGAAAGAGGACAGGAATCCATACAATAAAAACCATCAAGGAAGAAACCAAAAAATAAACTGAACCCTGGAAATCACACTGGAAAGAGAAATTGTCCACAGTGCTCAATTCTTGTGCCCATCAGTTTGCTGTATGAACACTGCTCAGTTAGAAGCCTACATCTGGAAGTTCATCACAATGAATAAACACACCAAGGAGAACCCAGTACAGCCTGGATCTGTGATCCACTCCATCACAAAGAATAAATACACCAGGGAGAACCCAGTACAGCCTGGATCTGTGATCCACTCCATCACAAAGAATAAATACACCATGGAGAACCCAGTACAGCCTGGATCAGCGATCCACTTTTTTTCTTTATTATGGGCCAATCCTCAATACTTAGAAAAAGTATTTATAGTTGTCTTTCAGTATTTGTGGGGGATTGGTTTCAGACCCATTCTCATTACCAAAGTGAGACTATGCTCAAGCTTTGTACATAAAATGAGGTATTATTTACGTATAATCTGTCATCTTCTTGCTTAAAGCATATACAATATCGAACACAGTGTAAAAACTATAGAATAGTTAATATTCTCTATTGTTTAGACAACAATGAGAAAAATCTTTACATGTTCGATACAGATGGAAGCTTTGTAGACCTACCTACATCTCCAACCCCTCGGTGGTTGAATCTGTAGCTCTGGAACCTGTCTATATGGTGAGGTAACTGTGTATTCAAAATTCTTATGTGTTTTGTAGCACATTGGGCTTTCCTTACAGAGCTGAAGAGTGGTGCTTACAATCAAAGCAGTCAACTCAGTGAGCAGCTATGTGTTAAGGTTAGGATATTCTATTATACTTCCTAGAGGGCTTCAAACTTCATTTCACAGTTATTTCAGGGCCCTTCCCTTTCAAAAAGATCTTATGAGTCTGAAAAGTGCAAATGCATTGGATGATGTAAGCCTGTTCACCATTGTTTCCCATCTACTTTCTGAGAGAGTTGCTAATGAACAATAAGATGGACCCTAAGCAGGTATTTGGAAGAGAATGAAGACAGCCAGAAATCCAGTAATGGAAAGCTGGGCAATCACCCAGAGTGAAAGATTCTATCTATCTATCTATCTATCTATCTATCTATCTATCTATCTATCTATCTATCTATCTATCTATCTATCTATCTATCTATGCAAGAATGCTTCTTTATTTCTCTCTTTTCAAAAGAAATAAATCCTATGGAATCCATATTTTCCTTATAAAATAAACAAGTGACTCATCACTGGCTATCTTTAAAGTAATTCTGACTTGGGATATGGATCCCACCCCCATTGTCACCATAGTATGTATTTGAGTAGAGCACTAGCATGGGGCATTCCGTCTAGTAGGTATCTGAAAATCCCGTCAATCTTTGGAGGATCTGGCTCCTGAGACACTAGAAAAAGCACAACATTATGGCTATCTAGTTAGAAGCAGCAAAAGTGGGCTTGTTTCATCAAATTTAGAGATCTGTTGCTTGTTTTACGCAATTGGTCCATTTGGAATTGAGCGCTACTCCTAGATGACCTAGGCTGAGTGTACCAAAGGCACGAGGCTGGGATGTAGAATTAAGTGACCAGAGAACAAAGCAGAAACTACACAAAAAGGTTGCAGCGAAAGAATAAATACAGGAGAGCAACACATAATTCAGAAAACATGATTTGTTGCTAGACTTCTCATTTCATCTGAATAAAAATAACATTGAATCAAAGACATAGAACCATGCTTTTCTTATTTAATCTTTCACTTGCACACTGTTTCCATTAGTAGGTTTTATATATGCTGTTATTTTGAACTATTTACTCTTGAATACATTAAAATAAATTTTGTTTAACATCTTTCATTTTAGTGTAAACATTGCAAGAGGAATTCTAGCTTGTCTTGCTCACTCTTCTCTTAGGTTTAAAGAGTGCCTGTTACATGGTAGGCACCTCCTAAGTATTCAATGACAGCTCCACAAATCTTGCTTTTATTATCTCTGATTCACCCTATGCATTATTACCAAGTGAATATGTCTAGAACACTAATCAGATCGTGTCATTGTCCTGATGATCCACTTCAGTAGCTTGTCATCTTTCCTAAGATAAGATCTAGCATACCATATAAAGATTTTCCTCATTAGATCTTTGCCTCAATCTTGTCCTCTTGGTTTCTATTAATGTCTTTATCCAACAATCATTTTAAATACCTCAAGCAATTGGATGAACAGTTCTAACCAGGGACACATACTCCAGGCAGACTCAGATGTGAGGTGACATGCTGATCTCTATGACAAAGAAGAGAATGAGCAGGCACCTGCAACAGACTCGGTCAGAAAGATAAGCAAACAAATAACAAAAGTGATCACATGAGCCAAAGGGTCACTGTACTGGCTAGTTTTATGGCAACTTGATGTAAGTCAGAGTCACTTTAGAAGAGGAAACCTCCGTTGAGAAAGTGTCCCCACTAGTTTGGCCTGTGCATCCTCTCTCTTCACATTACCTTCTCCACCCATGGCCTCCCACTTCCCCCCATTATTAGTGGAGGGCACGCCCCATCACAGCTGAGGAGCAGGTATTGGTATATTATTATCAACTAAAGTCCATGGTTTATATTATTCTTTCTTTGACTTGCAAGCTCTGTGTCTTTTGAAATGTGTGATGCCATAGAGTCACCGTGATCAACATCATAGTGATTATTTTTAGTACTGTTAAACCCTGTTGTGCACCACCTCTCATCTCTCTATTATTAGAGATGCAGCTCAGTGGTAGCTACATATTTATTTAATACATACATATTTATTATATATGACAAACAACCTCACATGCAGTCTTTATCCCTGCAAAACCAATGTAATGCAAAGTCTAGCCTGCAGACTTTGGGACAGTCCTCCCAAATGCCTTTTAAACCGTTGTCTTTATTGCTTCTTAAAGCAATCTAAGAGGTCATTGATAATTTTATTTCCATCATATTTGAAAGACTGCTGTGAATTTGCTTAGTGAATTCGCTTCAATTTGGTCTCTAGGAGATCAAAGAAAAGATTATGTAGGATTTCTTCCCCATGAGCACTTTCCTAGAGTGTATTGTTGCAGCCAAGAGACAAAAGATGGCTATCCCCAAGGAAAAAGAATAAAATGGAATTATTGAGGGAAAGACAAAGAACAATAAAAAGGATTCTGATATTTTAAATAGAAAACAACAACAAAAATAACAAACAAAAGAGCCCTGCTCAAGCGAAAGGGGCTTTCATATACTTGCAGTCAGTTGTTTACAAACTCATCTGAAAAAAGGGTTAGCTAGAGCCCTGGAGCTCAGTGGTTGATTAACAAAAATTACTACTTCCAAAAAGCTATTTTATTTGTGTTTTGAACAAAGAACTAAAAGTCCCTCACATCTTGGAAACTGTCAGGGGGAAGAACACCCTAGTGCTGGGGGGAAAAACACAAAAAGAAAATATTGAACTAGAGTCTTTCCATAAATCGAGTGTGTTTGCACTTACTGAAGCTCTTGAGATTTTGCAGCCTGACAGATAATTTAGAACTGTTTGTTTTAAGAGAAGAGGAGCTTGTAAGATGACTTCAAAATAATTCCATATGTAACGTGCAAGTTCTTGGAGCCAGCGTGTTTCTGTCGCCTCAAAAGCAACCCACTGAGCAGTAGTTTCCCAAGGCATAGGATAAACAGAAACTGAGGGCAGAGCTGAACTGTTTATTTTAAACATGGAGATCTAAAGATGAATCAAAAATAAGCTAGGCAACTGGATACTTTCTTCCCACCAAGGACGAGAAGTATGCAGGTTGAAAGTGAGAGTTGTGTATGAAACTCAATCTCTATTCTCCTATAGAAGGCTTTCCAAGGCATCCCGGAAAGAACTACAGATAAAGATGCTACAGTCGGAGAATGAGAACCAGTCTTGATCAGATCACATATGGTCAATATACTGTATACTTTATTACCTCAGCTTAGTCTTTATGTTCTTGAAGGATCTGTGACAACATGGGCCACCCCACCTACCTGTACCATAATCTAAGACAATGCTCTTCCTTTTCTTGAGATCACACATCAATGCATGAAAGTGTTTTTCCCATTTTGAACCCTTTTAGGTGTCTCTTGGAGAGGTTACCTATGAGCAACTACTGATACTCCAGCTTAGTGAGATGCTAAGGTTTTAAGTCACTGTGAACTTTTTTTTCTTTGTTTTTATTGAGAAAAGGAAAAAAAA
>NC_022021.1:31463354-31483813 GCF_000317375.1 Microtus ochrogaster | reverse complement strand
AAGAAACTAGACTTTAAAATGCTAATTAACCCAATTAAAAAATGGGGCACTGAACTGAACAGAGAATTCTCAACAGAAGAAGTTCAAATGGCCACTGTGAACTTTTAAGTCACTGTGCAAAGTCCAGTACTGATAAATGCTTTTTGAAGGGCAGGTAATTATGAGTGTGACTTTGCCTTGTAGAATAAATCTGTGAGCTATTTATAGTTAAGTCATTATTTTTAGCTTATTACTTTTAATAAGAAATACTGCCATACAAGCTCTGACATCTTCCTTCCGTACCTTGGCTGTGGATTAGATACCCGCCTCTTTATGGGAACAAGATAGTTTATCCTGTTGTTTATCAGGGAGTAACACATAACTCACAGGCAAGGCTGGAAAATAAGCAGAGTCATTAAAGGGGTAGGAGGGACTTTTGTTAAAACATCTCCTAATTATTGCAAAAGGGTCAAGTATGTAAAAGAGGGTCAACTTGGAGGGTAGAGACTAGAAGAGAAATTGCTAAGTGGCTATCAGTGAGGGACACAATGGCGTTGTAAAGAGAAAGTAAAGGCGGGGAAATTCCTGTGTCTGTGGTTCTCTCATCAGCTGAAATGCTGAAGCAAATGTCTGCTTCGTATGTGTAGCTTTTTGGACTCTCTATCAGCATCTAACTGACTGGTACTTGGGGAACTATTAATGACTGATGTTGTCAGTTAATCCCCTCACTAGTGAAGAAAGGGACAGTAATGACAGGACAAATAAGAAAAGGTTTCCTTATTAATAAATACTAACATTAATAAATCTATCATATTTTTAGCAAGATTTAATGATATGAAGACAACACTCACTAGTCAATTTTATTTCTTGGTACTAGAAGCAAATAAAATAGAAATAAATACAATTTGTATTATGATAAAGTATGGAAATTGAAGGATAAATCTGATAAAAGATGTACAAGATCTGTACATTAAAAGCCATAATAATTCCAAGCTGGGGAGAAATCTGTTTTGGTTATGAATTAAGAATATAATTACTAATAATGTATGCTATTGTATACATTTAAAACAATCTTCATCAAATCCCCAGGAGGCATGTTTATAGAAATCGAGAATCAAATTCCAAAATGTATATGAAAATACAGAGGATGTAGAATAACCTTACAATGTTGAAAAAAAAAGAACAGAGTTGAAAAACGTTTTTACAAGGCTTTGTGACTTGACACAGTGCTGAAGTTATTCAAGACAGTGTTACTGGCATCAATATCAATAAACAGAACAATGAAACTGACTAAAAGAATCAGAAATACCCCCACCCAGGGCCAACTAATTCTTGGAAAAATGATCAAGACAATTAAAAAAAGTAAATTAAAAATTTTCTAAAAAATAATTAATTACCAGACAGTTGTGAGCTGCCTTGTAGGTACTGGTAATTGAAGAGACTAGAAAGAGAGAGAAAATTAAGGGGATGTGGGAAAGGTTAGAAGCCCCACATGCCTGGGATTTGATTTATGTTTCTGGTTGGCCGAGAGTCAAGAACTGCAAGACCAGTGACAGAATAAAGACTACTGTGACCATGGCCTATAGAGTTAGATAATATTCTCTCTCCTAAGAGGTATCTAAAACAAATGTTAAAAAATTTAATGAACCGTGCGTAAGGCTCAAATGTATGTGACATTGGATGTCACTATTATCATTGATGTAGTTGGAATGTGAAATGTCTCCCAAGACACTCATGTGTTTAAATACTTGGTCCCCAGCTGGTGGCACTGACTTTGAGGGCTGAGGAACCTTAGGGAGCCTTGGTGGAGGAAGTGGGTCACTGGGGTTGGGGGTAAGCCTTGAAGTTTTATATCTAGCCCACTTCCTGCCTGTTAATGGTTTCCTGTTCCACCATGATTTAAGAGAGCAGCTCATTCCTGCCGCCATGGAGCTGCCTTCCACCAAACATTTCCCTCCATGGGTGACTGTATCCACTCAAACTGTGAGCTGAAACAAACCCTTTTCTGCTGTAGGCTGTTTCTTGTCAAGAACTTGATTATATCACAGCAAAAGAAACCTAGACAGTCAATGGCTGTTGTGGGACATGGATTGGCTAGCTACCGAAAATGATGTGTTACTTTAAAAGAAGAAATGCATAAAAAAAAAAAACACTAAGACATATGATTTAAAAGGGCAAGAAAAGCTCAAAATAAGGGTGTCCATCCACCCCGGCTACAGGAAGAGCAGAGGGAGAAAAGAAACAGTGAAACACTCAGGTGTCTGATGCTGACGTTTGTGTTTCTATAATGTGCCATACACACCTTATAACAGACAAGGCCTTCTGCTTCCCACGATTCTATGGGGCAGAGACTATTATCACTCATTTTGGATATTAAAAAAAATTGAAGTACAGCCTGTGATGCCTCCAGAAGTGCTTTTGTTGTACAGGATTGTTTTGGCTATCCTGGATGTTTTGCTTTTTCATATGAAGTTGAGTACCATTCTTTCGAGGTCTGTGAAGAATTTTGCTGGGATTTTGATGGGCATTGCATTGAATCTTCAGATTACTTTTTGTAAGATTGCTATTTTTACTATGTTAATTCTAGCTACCCAAGAATGTGGGAGATCTTTCCATTTTCTGGTTTCTTCTGCAACTTCTTTCTTCAAAGTTTTAAAGTTCTTGGCATACGGGTCTTTTATTTGTTTGGTTAGTGTTATTTCAAGGCATTTTATGTTACAAATGACTATTGTGAAGGGTGATGTTTCTCTGATTTCTCTCTTGGCCCGCTTATCATCTGTATAAAGGAGGGCTACTGATTTTTTTTTGAGTTAATCTTGTATCCTGCTATATTACTGAAGGTGTTTATGAGTTGTAGGAGTTCCCTCGTAGAATTTTTGAAGTCACTTATTTAAACTATCATATCATCTGCAAATAGTGAGAGTTTGATTTCTTCTTTTTCAATTTGTCTCCCCTTGATCTCCTTTTGTCATCTTATTGCTCCAGCTAAAACTTTACTCAGTGGCGGACTACACAGCAGTTAAAAATAATGACATCTTGAAATTTGCAGACAAATAGATATATCTAGAAATAAACCCTATTGAGTCAGTTAACCCAGACCCAGAAAGACAAATATAATATGTATTCACTCATAAGTGGCTTTTAGAATACAGCAAAGAAAAGCCAGTCTACAGGCCACAACCTAGACAACAAAGAGGACCCTAAGAGAGACATTCTTGTATCTACATAGGAAGGTAGGAAAAGACAACATCTCCTGAGTAAATTGGGAGCATGGGGGTCATGGGAGAGGGGAGAAGGGGAAAGGAGAGAAAGGGAGGAGAGTGGTGAAAAATGTATAGCACAATAAAAACAATAAAAAAAGAAAAAAAAGGAAAAGAAAAACTGAAGCCAAGAGTAGTTAGGAAACAGGCCCGAGGCAACACATTAATAAATGGCAGAAGCATGGGCGACTGTGTCCTGTACCCATCCCCGTGCAGACTGCGTTTCTGCTAGGTTGATGCCACAGATTTGCCCCATTAAACACTGATGAGGCAGGAGAAGGCGTTCTCATGCCCAGCGTAACATTGAATGCTAATTCCTGAGTCTCCAAAGCTTGCGTCTGTTTTTCTTAGTGGAGACACACAAGGCTGACGAGTCTCTAAGTTGTATCTTACAAAACAGAGAGATACTCATCAGAAGAGCAACTTTGAGGCCCTTGTTTACAAGTGCTGGGCTGAGAGAAACATTTGAACATGGAACTGCATTTCCGTGAGACAGAACTGCCCTGTGAACTGAAACCCGGAGGGTTTGGTGAATAGTGAGTTTCCATCTCGTGCGAGCTATAATAATAAGTCATCAGGTTCTCAAAACACTCAGCCAGACTCAAATGGCTTCTCAAAGACATAAATGTACAGAAAGCAAAGGTTGTGCTCGAGTTTTATTTTAGCTTCTGCCCCCCCTCACCCCGCTTGTGGCATTGCATCCCTTAGTCCTGAATAAAAAAGCTACTTCTCCCTCCTCCTTCACAGGGCAGGAATCTGCATTTTAATTTTGGAACATTTGGGGGTGGCATCAAGTGAAATATTTTATTTACCCTTTCGACACTCTTTCCAGGAATGAAACCCATTGCTTACTGAGTTGCAGATAAAACATCATGAATCTTTGGGATACAGGGAGCACATTTGTTCTCGAGAAGGAAGAGCACAGCTGTCAGAGGCTCTAGTTTGGAACAGATTTGTAATTAAAGTATAATGGCTGCGTTTGCCTTGAATTGAACTTTCAATTAGGAACTTTATACATAAATAAGCAGGGAACAAACTCTAATAAAAATATACTCAGAGCCCTGATGTGGTAAGGAACGCTAACTGTACACACTTCATCATCCTGGTTGTTGATCTTCTAGGCAAGGTTTCATACAATTTATCATTTAAATGTACACTTTGCAACCAAAAGCAGGTGCTAATATTAATTACGTTGGGTAAGCAAGTATAAATTGGGACTGAACAAGGCAGCCAGTATGAACAGTTAGCTTCAGTGTGGGCAAAACTCTTTTCCAGAAAGGGAAACTGAATCTCTATGGAGACTAAAGGCAAAGCAAAGCATCGGGTCAAGGACCAAACAAATGAAGTCTTAGGAGTTTCTGAGTGAAGTCCATCAAACAGATCTCCAGAAGTAGAAGAGCTAGTGAGATGTCTAGAGCAAACAGGGAAGGACATAAAGGGGAGCTGAGACATTACTGTTTGCTGTGGGAGCATATTCTGCTCCTTCAGCCAATAGCCTTTAAGATACCAGCCCACTTGGGTGTGGTCTCTTCTATTAGAAAAGCAGTTCTTCCAGCTCCCGCTTCCGGCTGCTAGACTCTGTTCCTGTCCACGCAGAGGACTGTTATCTAGGACAGTGGTCTGTAAGTTTCCCCTTAAATAAATAACCCGTTTATTATTCATAATTCTGAACTGGTGTGGGATTATTTTGTAACTCCCATCATCAACTGTTTAGATGGAAGGTGATCCACAATTTTTGTATGTTAAATGCAAAGTTATGAACCGGGGGTGCTCTGGGAGCTGGTAGAACCTATCAGAGGTGGAGCCTTGTCAGAGGTTGGTTGAGACTGGTCTTTACTCTCTTGACATTAAACTGCCTACTCAATTACTCAGCAGTAAAAAACAAGGAATTCTTGAAGTTTGCGTACAAATGGATGGAAATAGAAAACACTATCCTGAGTGAGGTAAGCCAGACCCAAAAAGAGGAACATGGGATGTACTCACTCATATTTGGTTTCTAGCCATAAATAAAGGACAGTGAGCTTATAATTCGCGATCCTAGAGAAGCTAAATTAGAAGGTGAATCCAAAGACAAACATATAGGCATCCTCCTGAAAATTAACCTTCATCAGGCGATGAAAGGAGACAGAGACCCACATTGGAGCACCGGACAGAAATCTCAAGGTCCAAATCAGGAGCAGAAGGAGGGGGAGCACGAGCAAGGAACACAGGACCGCGAGGGGTAGACCCACACACTGAGACAATGGGGATGATCTTTCGGGAATTCACCAAGACCAGCTAGCCTGGGTCTGAAAAAGCATGGGATAAAACCGGACTTACATAGCGGACAATGAGGACTACTGAGAACTCAAGAACAATGGCAATGGGTTTTTGATCCTACTGCACATACTGGCTTTGGGGGAGCCTAGGCAGTTTGGATGCTCAACTTACTAAACCTGGATGGAGGTGGGTGGTCTTTGGACTTCCCACAGGTCAGGGAACCCTGATTGCTCTTCAAGCTGATGAGGGAGAGGGACTTGATTGGGGGAGGGGGAGGGAAATGGGAGGCAGTGGCGGGGAGGAGGCAGAAATCCTTAATAAATAAATAAATTCACTGTAGAAGCTTTAATAAAAAAATAATAATAAAAAAATAAACTGCCTACTCACACTCTGTTGCATGCTCTTGTCATAAGTTCTGTCTCATCACTACCCCCGAAACAACAAAGCCAACAGAATAGGGACAGAGCCCCTGGCATCATGAGTTCAAATGAGCTTGTCCACATTTTTTCCTCAGGTATTTTAGTACAGTGACAGAAACCTGACTAACAGGTTGGTTGTTCCAGTCGCCTATCTGTTGCTGTCACAAACACCATGACCCAAAGCAATGTGTGGGAGGAAAGGTCTTATTTTGGCTTCTATCTAGGTCACAGTCCGTAACTGAGGGGAGCCCGGGCAGGCACTGAAGAAGGAACTTGAAGAAGAAACCATGTAGATATGTCTTTGCTGGCCTTCCCTAAGACGCTTTGCTATTTTTTTTTTTTTTTTGTATTTAGCCTTGGGCATTTTGCTGAGGGCTAGTACTGCCCATAGTGGGCTGAGCCCTCCCACATCAACTGGCGATCAAGGCAATCCCCACAAACAGCTACAGGCTGATTTGACCTTGGCAGTCCCTCAATTGGGACTTCCTCCTCAGGTGACAGCTCAAGCCCACTAGGAATGCATGAACTACACTTACTAAAATTATCTATTCCTTATTTTTAGATTACCTTCTTTCTTACCCTTTTTGAACATATAAGATCCTTCTATTTTGAATCAACTGAAAGTAATGCCAGAGAATAACGATTTTAGAAAACATGCTTTGAACTTGGAAAATTTCAAAGTAGTTATGGGGCTGTCAATCACGTTTGGTTTGGCCAACGAGATAAGGACTCTTGGCTCTAAGATGAACTATAAAAGAAATCTCATTTAAAAAGGCATATTTTAAGCTTCATTTCTTTCTTTTGGAAGAAGAGGAAAATAATCTGCCCAAGCGCTCACATCACTGAAGTCTGCTGCTGGCCAGGGGTCCCAAAGCTCCCAAAAGCTCAAGGGATTTGAAGGCTGTTTCATACAGCCCTTGGCTTTGCCTCTTCTTTGTGGCTTGTCTATGTTCCTTGTAAATTCCTTCATGGCTTCCCAGAGCGTGGATAATTTTAATCTCGCGAACACTGGCAAGTATAGTGCTTCTCTGTTACTTTTGGGAGCAGCGAAAAAGTTGATTCCTTTTGGGGTGGGAGCTGATATAAGCCAAACTGATTTCATGTCTCTCGTTTGCTTTACGTGAGTACGTCCCAGCTCTGAAACCGTTACAAGGAAGACAGGCAGCAAGCCATGCAGAAGGATGCTTCTGCTGCTGACAGAAAACTTGCTAAGAGGAGCTAATTAATTTTGTTGATGTTGTGTTCTTTTACCACCCCTCCCCCCCGCCAGCCTGGATCACAGAAAAAATAAGAAAAGCTACCCATAGATATTATTTTCATATTTTAGGGTAAAGGCAGCAAAAACAGTGAGTTTTCCCAAGTATACCGATGCTTGGCAAGCCCAGGCATACTTCTATTTGAAGAGGGGGGAAGTAACTTTTACTTTTATAAGCCCCCCTATCTATATTTTAACGTGATGGTGTTTGCAGGCATTAGTAATTAGTCTGAAGTATTTGGTCAGGATCAACTAGACTTGTGTGAACCAGCTCCCAAGAATTCATCCAGTCTAATTCAGATTTGATGATATTAAATTGCTTATGCAAAGTTGCTCATAAAAGAACAACATTAAGGATGGCTTGAGGAGATCTCATCAGACTTTAATCGCTGCAGATTGAATGTTTCCACGTTTGGCAATACCCCTGCTGGTTTGTCAAGAGGAAGATCGGTTTAGACAGGTAAATGTTTTTAGATTACTTGTGGTTGCTGGGTTGCCAGGCTCGGTTCTCAGTAAATAGAAATTCTGATTTGTGGGGCTGGCACTGCCCTGCTGGGAGGGAGGCCCTGACAGATACCGTCAACAGGTAAGAGTGTGCAAAGACTCAGAGCTGTTATGGGAATACCCCTGAGTGTTTACCTACAGAATTTTACTTGGCACTGCCAAACTGCTAGTCAGTAAGTATTTTGGGCCTGGGTGCTATGCATCTTTTTTTTGGATGGTATAGCGTGGATATACAGATTTTTCTCTTTCCTTGGTAAGAGGATATGGCATCAGAAAGAAATTTAGAAGCCACTTCTTAGGGGCTTATTGAAGTATTCATGATTGATAAGGTGTAAACCAGCCACAGGTTGATGTATTTCTACAAGAAAGTTCTTTAGAAACACAATTTGACTGTGTGGTGGTTTTCACTGCTGGAGAGCGGGTGGGTGGGGAAGTCAGTCATGGAGGAAGCTCTGCCATCTAGTGCTCCTGCCAGGTCCTGTTTATTGGACTTGTTACTCCATCCAGGAGGTAAACATAGACAAAATTGTAGGGAGCCTGAGTTCTGTGTTGCACACAACAAAGAGGCAGTGAACGCAGATTCATCTCCAGTTCTTCAGCCAGAGAGTCAAAGTCACCAGATGAGGTGAGAAGCAGACACCAGGCAAAGGTAAGGCTGTGCATGTCGCAGAGAGACACAACACGCATGGCATTTGCCTACATGGAGCCCTCGCTACTTACAGGATTTGTGCAAAAGTTTCTTCATTCTCAGAGGCTCTAAGACCATGGGTTTCATAGACTCCAAGTAACTATATGCCTTAGAGGAAGCGTGAGTCCATGTATTTTTTCAGTCAAGGGTTCTTAGCTCCTGGACTGGGGGCAGAATGGTGGTGGCGACAGAAAGGGACGTGATGTTTATGAACACAAATGGGAAAAATTGACCACTTTTTATTTTAACGACTTCTAATTGAAACTTCAATTTTCCTCACAGCATTACAAACCACAAGAGAACTAACAGAATTTGTATCCTTTCAGTAATAGAGATAAAATATATCTTGTTATTTTGCAGTAGGTATAGGTACCTGGAATCTCTCCTTAAACTTACTCTGCTTTCATATCACAGAACCCAGCAAACCGGCCAGCTAATTCTGTATCTGGTGCAGTAATAACAACACACTGCTTGCTATTTCCTATGACTTTGACAACTGCATTTCAATAGTCTTTCGCATATGATTTTAATGCTATCAACTATGTAGCAACAGGATATATTGACTTTGTTGTCCTATGTCTTTAGGCAGCTATACTTCACCAGTATATACTCAAGGTAAAAACTCTAGTCTGTGAACCAAATTTACTTCCCTATTAAGTTGTTAACTCATTTTAATAAAATCTTGATTTGGGGAGGGGAAGGATGGGAATAGGGTTTCTCTGTGTAGCCCTGGCTGACCGGGAACTCACTCTGTAGACCAGGCTGGCCTCGAACTCACAGAGATCCGCCTGCCTCTGCCTCCCAAGTGCTGGGATTAAAGGTCTGCATCACTACTGCCTGGCTTAAAATTTTTTTTAAAGATAGGGTCAGATTGCAAAATACCAATATCTCACTGAGCTCCACCTGTAAGTGATTCCTATTGTTAGGAAGACACATTTGTTACAGATAATGACCCACTGCTGACACATTGACATTAACTGAAGTTTGTGTTCAAGGTGTCCTTCCTTAGTTTCCTCCTAGTGGCTGTCTTTTCTGTTTTAGGATATGGTCCAGGAAACCACATTACTCTTACTTGTCATGTTTCCTCAGACTCTTCTTGGCTGGGAACTTTGTCTTTAACTTAAACTATATAAAGTCTGTATTTGCTCTTTTTCTATTACTATGGTAGAACACTCTGACCAAAGCGACTTACAGGAGAAAGGGTTCATTTGGCCTCGTGGCTCCAGAGAGTTAATTCTTCACGGCAGAGGAAGGATGGCAGCAAGTGGTGGACAGGGTGCCTGAGACGGGAGATGAGATTTGCTTTTTAACTGTGAGCATGAAGCAAGGATAGCAAACTGGAAATGGCGTGGAGCCTTCCCCCCCCTCACCGGCCACCCCTAGTGCCATACTTCCTCCAGCAAGACTGTACCCCACCCCAAACCTTCTCAAAGAGCATCACCACCTGGGGCACCAAGTGTTCAAATGCCCAAGACTATGGGAGCATTCATTCATCATTCAAACTTCCACAGTTTGATTCTCATTTTCTCCTTTCTTCATCACCTCCCCCAAATATACACAAGGAATCACTAGAGTACTGTCACTGCCTCCCTCCTCCCTTCTCTATTTTTCCCTGTCTCCAAAGGTTATAGAGTTAGAGCGGCAGAAGAAATAAAAGAACAAAGCCTTACTCCTCCACTCACAGACACACATACACAAACACACAGATACACAGACACACATACACACACACAGCACCACACACTATACTTTCCTTATCAATTGCTCTAAGAAAAAGACAGTCTTGATGAGTGGGTTAAATTCTACATAAATAGAATATTAAATAGGAATTAGTTCCGTTGTTGCCCAGAAAATTTGTCTGTTGAAGGCAATTCTATGCTATGTTCACTCGAACTTTCACAGAAGTGGAAAGAAAGAGGACTCACGCTTTAGGTCAGAGAAACATGGCTGGCCAGGACCAAAGATGGGAAGGCAGGTGCCCACCGTGTACACTAACCAACTCCAGGCGGAAACTGAGTGGCAGAAGGTGCACTCCTTGCCCCTAACAATTTCCCTTGTCTGCCTAGCAATCTAATTCCCCTCTTCCTTTACAGCCTACTTCTGGTGCCATGCTTCTCAGCGCTGTGGGGTTAATGAAGCAGGAGGCGTAGAGAAAGCAGGTGACAGGAAAGAGAAAAGCATTGGAGCTAAAGGAAGGATGTAACAGTGGGGCTGGGGGTGCAGCTCAGGGGTAGACCTCTCCCCCAAGATGCACAAGGCAAGGTACAGAGACTATTTCTCCCCAGTCTGGGTCCTCTTTATTTCCCTTTATAGTACATTTCATTTCTTTGCTTTCTCCCAAGAGTACTGAAGAATCTTCCTATGCTTCCTTCCTCCAAGTAAACAGCCAAGCCACAGGAGATTGTTCCTGGATCTTGATGAAATTGCTAAAATGGGATCTGTTGTAGTCAGAACACTTTTCTTGTGGACTGGGAACTGGGGAAAATTCCTCCCTTCCTTCCTACTCTGAAATGCCCATAACTTATCAGGAGATCAGGAGCACCCCTGTGTATCCACTAGTCAGGACAAAAGCTCTGTCTGGATACGTCTCCTTGGGCAGGGATATTCTTGGATGCCTTAATGGATACTTGGTGAATGTTGGGGAAAAAAAATACCCAAGAAAGTCCCCTCTTATGTATGCTTCTAGATACTCCCCCCCCCGCCCCGCTTCAGTTTTTTTGAAAGAGCACACAGGATTTTTATTACCCTTAATCTCAGGCTCACATATCAGGTTCACTCCTCTGTGAGTTATCCCAAGCTAGTATTTGCCAATTCTGTATTGCTTAATTGATCGGTGGCCCAATCTTTAAGGAATGCAGTGTAAGACAGAGAACACATTTGGCAAAGACTGGCTTTGCTCAGCAGGTTTGAGCTTTCAATTTTTGTTTTGTTTTAGTTTGATTTGGCTTTTAATATGAATTTGAATTATTTTGGACAGGGCTTACATGCATGCTTGTCCGACCACAATTCTCTCTCCCTCACCTCCTTAACCCCGTAGTAGTTCCCTAAGTCCATGTGCTGTTTTCTGCTTTACTCGTGTCTGTAATCTTCCTGGCCCCTCCAGCCTTCACCTTTTAACCCACTGTGTAAGATATTGGTTGTATCATCTTTGTAATTTAATGCTTTAGAGGTTACCAAATAAAATTCCAAATCACATGCCACAAGTAAATGTCACCTCTCCTGGGTTGGAAGCACAGTGAGGTTGGATACTTGGTTTATTTTTCCTGTGCCTTGTTTTCTCATCTCTAATATAGGTGCCAAGGGTGTAAACCTTGTAAACTTTCCCTCTTGCCCCTTTAATTCCTTTACTTCCTCTCTCCCTACCTTATGCATCTACAAAGGTTCCCGCCACATAGTAGGGGCTCAGTGGAGGAGGTTTGATGAATTGTTCTTGATGATTTTCATTACAAAACATTATTGTTTAGAAAAGCTTTAGGTTCATAGAAAAATCGAAGTGTAGATATAGAGGGTTTCCATAATTCCCTATGCTGTGTTTGCACAACCTTTCTTACTATCAAAGTCCTGCGTTGGAGTGGTGAGCTTACACTGATCCATGGCTATCCCCGGATCACATTGGGGTGATGGACAGTCTGTGAGTTTTAACAAATGCACACTGTCATGTGTTTACCATGATTACATCATGTGAAATAGTCGGACAATGTTTGAAATCCTCTATACTCTGCAAGCAAGAAACAAGATACAGCTACATCAATGTCTAATCTTTGGGTAAGAGGTGAAAAGCTTAAAACTGATAAGTTTTCCCCAAATTAATATATTTAGCATGCAATAAAATATTTTGATCAGTTACTAGTCTCTCCTTTTTCATCCAGATGTTTGGCATCAGTAACTATGGTGAGAGTTTTAAATACCAGGTACTGTGTTTGGTAAATGTGTATCAAATTAAAAATAAATTTTGTTTGTAAATCAGAAAATATCATGTTTTTGTCCAAGCAACAAAATTAGTACTATTAACTTTGGAGAAAGAAATCGCATTAAAAATGATTTTCATAAATGTAATCATCATCTTACTATATCCATAAGCTCATTATTAAAGATTTAAAAATGTATTAGCTTTGAAATTGGGGAAAGGAGAGCAAGGGAGTGCCTCTGCCTTTTTCAAGGTGTTATTCTCCAAGGAGCGCATGACTAACAGAGAAGGTATGTGGCTTTTGGGGCATCCCAGCAGGTCTGGTGAATGAGCAAATTCTTAGTGGCGTTATGACATCACCAGGGAGCATGACTTGGGTCAAGAGCTTGGCAGGAGGCTTTAGGAACAGTAGAATCAACAGTGATCATGACTGGCAACCCAACATACTGGCTACCATAAAACCAAAGAGAGAACTGATTGTGCCTCATGCACAGCAGCGGGGTTAACAGAAAGTAGACATGTTTATAGACCCAGATTTACAGCACACCTTGTAAACACCTTATTACTTAGAATCCAGTCTGCTGTCCTAGAAACTAAGAATGTGACTTTGTTGAGCAGTAGGGTTTGTTGACATAAATGTCTTGACTAAGTTTGCCATTGTGGTTAACCAAAACGCATTTACTCCTGGGAAAGTCAACACAAGCAAACAAAATGCCTCTTATACTACAATACAGTACGTTTCAAATGGACCAAACTTAATGCCGTGACATAAATATGCTTAATGTTTATGGAATTTTTTAGAAACCTTCTGCCATGTTGGGCTTACCATCCTGTGTAAGTCTTACTGAATGGGAATGTGTTTTCAGAATCACATGTGATTAACAGCTTCGTCAGAAATATTCAGAAAACCTGCCATGAATACCGGAGCTGACCACGCAGCAAATAAAAGTGGGTCATGGTCTCAGACGCTAATGTGGATAAATCAGTTCTGCACCATGTAATAGCGGCACACTGAAATGGTTACCAACAATTAAAATTAGAGAACTAATGGAAAATAATGTTGAATAAATATTATGAAACCACATGAAAATATGTTCAAGGAAGGCAGAGTATCTGGCTGAAATCCACAAACTTGAGAAAATTTCTAGGGAAGTATGAAAATTTAGGCATACAGCCTAATGCCTAAAAATTCACTCCTTTAACTACAGATAAAGATTCTGGTTTGGGAGGAGATTTGAGGGCAGGTATATAAACCAGCTCACCAGAATTCCTATTCTCTCTGGCTTCTAGAGAATTTTCTGATGACCTCAAAAATGCAGTTCGAAGGAAGTTTGTCATGTTAGGTATAAAAGAGAACCCATTATTATCTAGTTTGAATACAGAGTAATCAACTACCCTCCCATGCACCTTATATTAATATGACCCCCAAGAATTATGACGAAGAGGGTTTCTTCGTGATGGGAAGAATAAAGAGCAAACAACTATAAAGACATCGATCCACCAGATCCTATAGTCCAGGGTCTATAAATGATAAGGACCTGGAGATCTCTCTAATAGAACTGTGTGGCTGACTCCATGTGCCAAGGCAAAGGAGAATGACCACACGAAGCAATGAAAACAATTTCACAAGTTCATAATATGGTAGCTGTGGTTCTAGAGTGGTGTGTTCAATAATGATTGAGGATTAGTTGATTAAGAGCCACAAATCCCCCCAGGATCAATGCATTTAGAGGCTACATTAATGGAACAGAAGGTTCTAAGGGAGAGCTTTGATGCTTGGCAGTCAGTGTAAGAATTGCTGTTTACAGTTCTGGGGCACAAATGCATTCTGAAAGGGACAAACTAAAGCCCCAAACAGGACAATTAGAATCAAGCAATTAGGTCTACACATTCTCATATTATGAGGATGCTGAAGAAACAGTCAAGAATGCTGAGCTTGTAAGAAAATGTTTTCAGAGGAATATGATCATTGATTCAAATACTTACATGGAACAGAACATAGTCTGGTTAGTTTTCAGTATCAACAAAGAGAGCTTGCAAGGGAATCTCAAAAAATAAAAAATGGACTTCCTAAATCAACAGTTTAGCTTCTCATAAAGGTGGACTTTGGGAGGAGGAGCATCATGGGCCATGCTGGAAAGCAGACCCACCACCATCATGACTGGTCATTACAGATGGGACTAAAGCACCACAGAGTGGAAGCTGGGCTGTCCCAAGTCATTTTTAGACATCCCAGAGGGATCTTTGACCCATCTGAACAAACAGGCAGTGTGATGTATGCATCCTATAGCTCTTACCCCATCCATGGCAGCCTCAACAGATTCTATTTTACATTTGGTGTTCTACAAAATATTTGACTAGATAAGAGGCATGTACTCTTAAGATATTGTGAACCAATAAAGAATATGATTTGTGAAGTCAGTTTTGATGCTATCGTATGATTCAGACCACGTGACAGAATTTGGTTTTTAAAAACCTCACCAATTATATTGTTATGAGGCTGGAGTAGCGCTGGTTAATGGAATGCTGGGGCTCAGAAAGTCTAGTTTATCCTCCAAAAAGAAAACTAAACAGGATAGTAACTACCAAGCCTGTGATTTGGACAAGGCAGATTCACCAGCAGGGAGATTGGGAAGCCAACATCTAAATCAATAGATCAAGAGATGACAAAAAACACAGAAAATAAAAAAGCTGCAGGCATTATGTCTGAGACGCTGGGATGATTTCTAGGAGCAGATGTTGCTTATAGTTATTCAGAAAAAGGAAACACCTCTGGCCACCAACGACCTGAAAATTAGTTTTTGTTTCCAGGGTAAGTGCTAATTTTGTGAGTTTCTTGCAGAAAACCCAAATCTCTTTGGACCAAGACAGCTAAGTTCAGTTTTTAGGTGTCTTAACATTCTAAGGACTCTGGGGTCATTCCAGAGACAGAGCACATTCTTCTTTGGTCAGAAAAGCAGCTGATAATTTCACAGTATTTTCCCAGACATGATCTCACTTTGCCTCTCAACAATGACTAACAACGATACAAGGACATCCATTTTCATTTTTATTTCCCAGATGAGAGAACCGAAGATAGGAAACATTTAGCCATGAGCCCAAATCACACAGCGTCTCAGTGGGTTGCAGGGCTCAAGTTTCAAACTCTTTTGCAATGTCCTCAGTTACGCGTTCCCTTCATCTAAGGGTCCCTGATGGAGTCCCGAGTCCCTTAAGTATTGCATTTCTTCATCAGGCTTCCTTTCTGTGTAACAGCCAATTGCAGTTTGACACAGCCAAGGCTTTGATTGTATCAGTGAACATCAGTCTCCTACTTTGACTCAAATTGGAACGTCCCTATATTAACAATCAACAGTCCTCTGGGAATAAACACGTCATTAAATATTATCTCAGTCCAATGACTCAGCAAATTGTGCTGCAATAGTTTGCAGTAATTGTGTTTTGTCTTTGTTTTCTTAAGTGCAGACAACCACCAGGCTTTGGGTGCCCTTGTTTGTATTACCTGAGAACGTCTGCCCTCCTCCCATGTCCTGAGTGTCTGATAAGTGAACTTGTCTTAATGAATCACCCTGGAATCTATTTCTAACAACAAAGGCAAAGGGGCCAATAAACAGAAAGTTTACCCTTAAAGTGGATTAATTTTCTTTTTATGTGTGCTTTGAGGCTCAGGTGCCTCCACCATGCTGGACTGTGCAAGGTAAACAGGAAGTACCGTATTTACCATAATAATGGCGTAGCTTAAGCTTTAAGAAGCACTTACCATTTTAAAAAGCGCTCCTGGTCAAAAAATAATTACAGATATGTAATAAAGACAAACCCAGATGAGTCATAGTGTTGGATAAATGTACATAGGTTTAAAAGAGAGAGAGGAAAGAAAAGAGTATAGAGAGTCATAAAATAAAGCTAATCCTTTAAAAAAACGGGTAAAGTCTTTAAAGAGACAGAGTACATATAGTCATAGATTAAAAGGAATAAAAAATAAGCCACGTAAAAATGAAAAATTCACAGAGAGTCTAGATTATGTATATTGTGTTATCTTTGAATTTTTTGATTATGAAGGAGCTTAGTACAGAGAGACATTTCATTGTATGGACTGCTAAGTTAAACCAACATAAAGGTATCTTTATTCCAAAATTTGAGTCTAAGGATATATTGCTTTGGAGAAGAGGTTCTTCTTTTGTTTTCAAAGAAGATGAGAACCTGTGGATTCATTCCAGACCAATATAGTTTCATGAACCAAGACCTCCTGAAAGGTTGCCTTGAACACCCCTCAAAAACAGCCCCATAAAGAAACACTTGGCCCTAAAAACAGCAGTAAGCAGTTTGCAGAAACCACACCCATATTCCCAAATATTATTTATAAATGTTTTTTTTACATTTAAAGGGGGATATGTTATAGAGACGAATACTTTGCATTGATACGGAGCTTGCTTTATTGATATAAATTTAAGGTCAGTTTTGTTATACTGTGTATATGTATTTCTGATCTTGATTAAGGTATTATGTTTGTATAGATCATTTGAAAATGTAATGTAATGTCTATCTCCAGCCTAGATCTAGAAAACAGTACTGCGCACGCTAGAGGCTCAGTTTTGAGCATGTCTTTCTGACCGCGAATGGCAGAAGCATGGGATAGCTATTATGAACCAAGCAGTGCTGCAAACGCATTAGACTTTTCGTATGTAGTCAGCAGAGGCCCATACACTTAAACAACCTCAGAGTAAGTCACCCCACCTCTGGCTGGCAGCTCCTCAAAACTTGTATGGTGATATATGTGGTGTAGCATAATAAAGCATCATGAGCCTTAAAAAGGTGGGCTAAAAATACTTTTCTCTTTCAAGTCATTCTCTCAGATATGAGGGTTAGAACTGGGCAAAATGTAACTACTGCATGTGGGAACTTGTGGGCTACAATAATTTTGAATGCCTACCAAGGATATCCTTGAACATCTTATCTTTATATTCAGCTCTTACCAGTGGAGACAGAGACCACTACATAAAATCAAATAATTTTTTTCTAACTCATATTAATGAGGTATTCTGACTTTAAAATTAAAGGAGATAGCATGAAGACAAAGCAAAATAGCTTCTAATCAGAAGCACAGAGAACGGAATGAAATAGCTCACAGGTCTTTAAATAAGTATAGGTTGGGGGCTGCTGGAGAGATGGCTCAGCAGTCAAGAGCACTGGTTGCTCTTCCAGAGGACACAGATTCAGTTCCCAGTAACTGTATGGCAGCTCACAGTCATCTCTAATTCCTGTTCCAGATCCTTTGGCAGCCTCCACGGGCACCAGACATACAAGAGCTGCACAGACATACATGGTGCCAAAACAATCAAATACATAAACTAGTAATTAAAAAAGCAAAAACGTGTAGGTGTGTACATGAAGACCGAGCATGTGGCAGTCCAAGGTTGAGGCTGGAAATTAGTGCTTAGACTCTAACCACTGAGCATCCCCCCAGCTCCCTAGATAGGGACAACTGCCAAGTGATCAGCTGCCTGATGATGCCCATCAATCTCTACACTAGAGGCTTGCAGGTGGATCTGAACCCCCAGATTAAAGGCAGAACCCCCCCCCAAAGGTTTGGTTGGAAACATTTCTTACATTATTGCTTATGTGTTTTTGTAAACCTTGACTAGTTTAGAAGATGAAAACCTAAACCACCCCCACCCGAGGCTCACATAAACTAATATTTGTTTACTTAGCTAAAAATCAGATGAATTTTAATTTTCTACTGTAACAATTATCTTCTGTTGTTAATTAATAATAATACTAGTATATCAGTACTAATAATTTCATCCTGTGCTAATATGCTTAACGTTAGGCAGTCAATTTTGAAGGAAATGTGACATAGATATCTCATATTCTGGTTGTCTTAAAATTAATTTCTTGAGCTGGGAAGGGTGTTGTTGTCTTGTAATCCTTAGTATTTAGGAGGCTGCGACAAAATCATTACCACTAGTTTGGAGCCAGCCTGGGCTATTTAGCAAGTTTCTGCATTAAACAAAACAAGATGAAATAAACAAAGTAATTTTTTTCTTGTTTCTGACATTAGTACAATATACTCACTCAACAACATAAGTGGAAATACCGAGTAACACAGATAACTGGGTACACCCTATAGCGCTGCTGCCTAAACATGCCGGTGTCTCCAGAGTTTACAGCTCACCCTGGGCTGAGAGTCAAGAAGAATTCTGTTTCCCATCAGAGAGATAAATTCACCGGTGCAGATGGCCCACCCAAGCAGTACACAGGCTTGTAGACAACCAGCTTCAGGTATACATCTTTTTCCTCATGTCTATCGGAGGTGCAGCTTGACCTTGGTGGTGAGGCCTCCTGGCAGAACCAAATACAACTTTTGAGACCCTGTACTTTCTTCCAGTAAAATCGGAAGTGAACATTTCCAGGGAAACTGGATGTGAATCTTCTTTCTTCATAAGAACAATAATAACTCTGATTATGTGACAGGAGAAATTCCAATCACTTTCACGTTCTCTTGTTTCATCCCCAAAAGAATCCAGAAAAAAAATTATTATTTTTTTTTTTTTTATTTTACAGATGGGAGAATTGAAACACAGAGATGCTAAGTATATTGTTAGCGTGCTGAGATGCTGACAGCCATGTACGGATGTAAAATTTAGACCAAAGTGGTTTAGTTCCTCCAACACAGGCCTTCCCACCCTTTCTACTTTTTTTTCTGTCATCAAGGTAAATGGCTTTGCCAGGCCCTTATGGGAGGTTGGCTTCCACCATCTCAGCTAACCTCAGGGTAGTGCAGGGAAAATACCCAGCTTGTATGAAAAGAATTTTTTTTTTTTGTCTTGATTTTGGTCTAGTTCCCTGACAGGCTGGCTAAGATTTGTCTTAACATGTACATTTCCTTTGCCAAAGCACACGTGGTATGTTTGGACATATGGTCTCGTTTTCATGATCTTTTAACCTTCGCATATTTTAGATACTTCATGGTGGGGTTCATTATTTGTGGTGACGGAGACTGGCAGCTGTCCTGGTGGGGCCACGTTTGTAATCCTCAAGGAATGAAAAGATCGATACTTTGTGGAACTCGCTTTCGAAGATAAAGAGAACAACAGAAAGAGAAACTTCTGGCACACTTGCTAGTGAGCCTCACTGTGCCATGCCTTGTGGCAAATTGGTAATTTTACTTGGAAGCGTTTGATTGCGGATGGTTTTCAGGCTGGGTTTTCTCTACTTCTGACCACTTTTTAGATAGGGTGTTCTGGTTCCTCAGAAAGTGACACTTTAGCTTTTTTGTTTGATTTATTCTGACGACAGTGGAGCTGGAAGGGTTAAAGTGTTCCAAATAAGAAGAATGACTGAAATGTCCAAACCTCTCAAGCAGTAAGCACTGGCCTAGGCCCTGTGACAGTGAGATGCCTGATGGCAGAATCACGAATCCCTTCGGTAGTTTTGTCTGCAAAGTGTGAAAACTCATTGATGAGAAAAATGAAATGAGTTTGTGAGCACCAAGAGGACAGTTCAGAGAACCTCAATAGCTGTATGCCAAGCTGAGCTTGTATTGCACCTACTTCAGTTGCTTAAAAAAAAAAAAAACTGAGTCAGGAAACACTGTTTTCTTGTTGTCACTTCCTGTGACTTAGTGTTTCCCAGACGTGACAGAGCAGTTGTGTGTATGAACTCATAACATTTGTGACAGTGTGCACAAGTCTTGCACAAGCTCAAACCAGACAAAATGCCAACATGCAGCAAGGATGTAGGTGTGAAGTCCCACCCTTAGTTAGGTATCTGGAAGGAGTTAGGGGAGAGTGTGAAAAGATCAAAATACATTGAATGAAATCCTCAAATAAGTAATAAAAATTAAATAAGACACTCAAATGGCCAAAGGGTATACTACATATATTTAAGACTATTAATTGTCAGGAAAATATAAATTAAAATGAAGTTGTGGCATTCCCTCACACCTGTGAGAACAGCTGTTAGCAAGACAACAAATAGCAAGTGTTGACAAGGGTCAGGAAACAAAAGAGGAAAACTGATACATCCTTTTTATGAGATTGTAAGTTAGAATTGCTGTTGTGGGAAGGTATAGAATTCCCTCAAAATATTATGATCAAAGCTGGGCGGTGGTGGCGCACGCCTTTAATCCCAGCACTCGGGAGGCAGAGGCAGGCGGATCTCTGTGAGTTCGAGACCAGCCTGGTCTACA
>NC_022021.1:31460357-31462699 GCF_000317375.1 Microtus ochrogaster | reverse complement strand
GAGTTCATCAATCCTCAATTCAAGAATGTAGAGGCAAAGAAATCCCACTACAAATCAAGGTCATCTCGTTAGTTATTAGAGACCTCAGGGATCATGGAAAAAGTCGGTTACACTGTACAGTTAAGTCAAAAGGTCAGTCTATGCCTGGGGAGGATTTCTTCTCCAGCTTCGTGAGGATTGTTCTGAAACTTGAGTGTGAAATCTGTCTAAGCTTGTTATTAACTGTGCCAGCAAGGTCATATTTGGATTTATCTAATGAGTGTTTATTCTGTATTTAACAAGGGTAGTTTTTAAAATTGCCTGATATAACTTCTACCATCTAACACTTAGAGTTTTAGTCTGTTGCACAGAATTTATACTCAGTGTTTGGTGAATGCCATGGGTTTTACAAACTAATCATTGCAGTCCATTTTGTGCTAGGAAGCGAGAGGAAGAGGGAAATCAACTCGCACTTTGAGAATGGCATCAACCGACCCATGAGAGGAGTCTTTGTTACCCTTAACATTGTTACAGTGACAGCTAAGTTTGAATACGACTCTTGGAGAGGATAGATGTTCAATTATCACGGAGATTTTTAAATTAAAAGCAGGTAGATTTGATTTGATTTCTTTCCCTCATTTTTAAATTAGTTCTTAGAAAATTTGGTACCAAATGCTTTGATCATATCGACTAGATCCCCCCCCCCTACCTATCCAACTTCTTGTCCTTTTATTAAAAAAAGGTCAATTACAGTTGGTATGGTATTTTGAAATATATGGCCTTCTTCTGGAGATTAGTCAACTCAGTAGGGGTCTCAGCCTGAAAGAGAATTGATTTACCCTTCTCCTGGCATCTTCCAGTTGTCAATAGCTCCATAGCTAGGGGTGGAACTTGTTGTCCATCTCCCTTCTCCACGATGGGATTTTGTCAAGCTTGAGCTTGCTCAGGTCTTGTACACGCTGTCTCAATTGCTGTGAGTTCCTATGTGCATTGCCCTGCTGTTACTGGGAAACACTGTTTCTTTGTAGACAGCTACCACCTCTTGCTCTTACAATATTTTTGCCCATCTCCTGAGGTGATACCTCAGCCTTGGGAGGAGGGGGGTAATATAGAGTCCTATTTAGGGCTGAGCATCTGCAACCTCTTGTTCTCGCTTCCTTGGCTTATTGTGGTCTGTATTAACCACTATCCACTATAAAAAGAAGTTTCTCCGATAAGAATTGAGAAATCCTATTATCTATGGTCCTTTATCATACTAACATAGATGGGTTTCTTTGAATCAAAGAGAAGTTTGAGTAGAGTCTCAGCTTTTAATATTGTAAGAGCACTTATTTGGAAATGATCCAGAAAGTAGTCTATTCTCCAACTGATTCCAAATTCTTGCACAGAGAAATTGAGTTGTGTAGAAAGAACTGTTATTTTCACAGGCCCTTACTGTCTTCTAATATTTTGCACAGAGTGACAATGGAGAAAGACTAAACACTGAGTCAATATTACAAAGGCTCCATATTAGTTGTGTTTCCAACTAATGTATGACTCTGAAGAACTGATTGCAACTGTTCTTGCATACAGAAAATGTGTTGGCTAGTCTTAGGTCAACTTGACACAGACTAGAGTTATCTGAAAGGAGGGAACCTCGATTGAGAAAAATACCTCCAGAAAATTCAGCTGTAAGGTATTTTATTAATTAGTGATTGATGGAGGAGAGCCCAGCCCATTGTGGATGGTGCTAAACCTATAGGTCCTGGGTTATGAGCAAGCCATGGGAAGCAAGTCAATGAGCAGCACCCCTCCAGGGCCTCTGTATCAGCTCCTGCCTCCAGGTTTCTGCCGTGTTTGAATTTCTGTCCTGACTTCCTTCAATGATGAACAGCAATAGTGCATAAGTCAAACAAACCCTTTTCTTCCCAGCTTACTTTTCAGTCATGGTGTGTCACTGCAGCAATAGAAACCCTAACTAAGGCAAATAACAATAGGGAGATGATGTTAATCTTGGAAGTAGCCTGTAGTATTAGTTTAGAGTATGTTTCCTACAAGCCCTTGTTGGTTGCAGACTAGTTATGGAGAAAAGAGGGAGACAGAAAGAGAGGAAGAGAGAGTGGGAGAGAGAGGAGTGAGAGAGATAAGCATAGAGAGACAGACAGAGACACAGAGAGTCAGAGGGACATAGAGACAGAATGAGTGGATTTCAAAGGGGGAAATAATAAGGAAGGGATTTAGTCACTGTTCCATCGCTGTGATGAAACACCACGATCAATGTAGCTCTCAAAGAGAAATCACTTAATTGGAGGGCTTACTTAAAGTTTCTGAGGTTTAGTACATTATCCTCACGGCTAGGAGTTGGTGGCATGCAGGCAGGTACT
>NC_022021.1:31444569-31460162 GCF_000317375.1 Microtus ochrogaster | reverse complement strand
GAGACCACATCAACAGTCACATCTCCTAATCTTTTCAAACAGTCCCACTCCTTGGTATCTAAGCATTCAAATATACGAGCCTATGGGAGCCATTTCTACTCAAAGCACGAGTCTGGGGATGTGAGAACAGTTGAACTCTGGTAGAATTTGGGTCACTGTAAAGTATATGAATAGACAGCCTCTGAGACAGTGGCTAAGACAATGCTCTGAGAAGTGCACACCATTTGGAGGACAAGGGAAGGCTCTCTAGAAAAAGAATGGTGGGAGTTGGCGGCAGAACATTCTGGGGAGAGAAAAGAGTATTTCCAAGACTGTAGCACAGGGCGGCCTTTAAACAACAGTGCGAGTTTGTGTATGACTGTAATGAGAAGGACATAATATACTCTTCAAGAACCAGCTAGGGGCTGTGAAATCCATTCATTCTCTGTCATGACTGCTAATACATGAGCTAGTCTGAAACAAAGCCCCCACATGCTGTGACCCACAACTATTGCTAGTCATTATCCCATAGCAAGCAATAGTCCATCCTACCTTTACCTTCCCTGGAGGTCTTTTATAGGACATCACAGGGCAGATGAGAACGCGGCTTTGATGGGGGCAAATTCCTTAGCAAAGAAAACAAGAAGTGAGGAGAGAATGCCGACCTCACTTGGATTCCCTTATTTCCTTTCTGCCCTCGTCGCTGCATCTCCTGCAGCTGTAGCTACTCTTCTTTAGGGTCTCTCTTCCTCCTTAAAACACCACCCCTATGCACCATCTTTGGCCCAAATCACAGTCCTGAAAATGTAAAACCTGCAGTTTTGGGTATGCTACCAAAGGAAACAGTTTTGCTTCAAACCTTGTTTTTGCCAAAATATTTTCAAAGTAGCTGGAGAGCTGTCAAGCCACAGTGGCCCCGAGCTGTGTTTCCTTCCAGCGTTTCTCCAGGCCCTCCCTCAGCAGCGCCCAGTAATTGGATAGCATTTGATGGTGAGGAGGAGGCTAAATGCTGCAAGAGAGAGCTTGTAGATCTAAGGATTATCCTCCAGGTGCTGAAGACTCTAGATCCAGAGAGTCTCAGCTGCCAAACCCTGGGGCTGCCTGAGTGTACATCATTCCTAGAGGGAACCTTTAGCAGGCGGCCTAGGGAGACACACTGGTAACTGTCAATATTTGGACTGTCATTCCAAAGTCTTGAGGTACTTTTCTGCCTTCAGTCATGTGACTTCAACCAAAAGAATCTATTCTAATAGAAAAGAATTGCTGAAAACAGCCTGGAATGATGTATTTGGCATAGCAGGTCCTGACAGCTTTTGCCTGTTTGCTCTTAACCTTTCTCCTGTAACCCCAGTTAGCACTCGTGGGCTCTAGGTACCAGTTTGTAGCTTTAAAAGCTGTTGGAAATTAGATAATCAACTTTTCTGCTCATCTGACAATTGTCGTCAAGGGTTTGAAGGAGATACAGAAGTGTTATTTAACAATGTATGAATTTTTAGGGTTTGCCAATTGGCTTGTGTTCATTTTTATTTTATTTGATATGCTTGATTTATTTAGTATATACATTTATCAACATGAAACTATAGTAAATGGAAGTAAGTAAATTTATAAATTTTAGAAATGATAATTTACAGTTAACATTTAATACCAAGTATAAACTGGTACCAATATTCAATGACTTTACCGATGTGACCATCTTAAGGCAGTATGGCTATGTAGCCTTTATAATGTTTCACAATCAATTAATTAACTAATTACTTCTAAAGAACTTTTTCATGCTACATGGGAAGGCTCAAACATTAATATGTTAAATATATGTATATACTTTTCTCTTAGAGTTATGTAGTATGGATTTTCAAAATGAGAAAAAAAATCATTCCAATTAAATAAAAATTGTCTTCAGTACCTCTTTATATCTGCTCATATATCATAAGGTTGTATTATATATATATGTATATATTTATAATGTATGTGTGTGTGTGTTTGACTTTTGTGATAGATTTTATATCATAGGCTAACAAACATAAATCTCAGTGCCAGGAATGGATTACCTATTTCAGAGTTGTAAACTAGCGAGGTCCCGGTAGAGTCAGCAATATTGTAAACTGTTTCCTGTTCTTGGTTATCCTCCTGAATTAGACACTAAGATACTATTACCGAAGACACCACACACTTGAGCACAGAACGCAGAGGTCAAACTGCTAGGAGGTGCTATGCATGTCATTAGGGGATAAAAGTAATTGTCAGTCTTACCCAGCTGTGAACTCTGAAGGCTACAATGATGACACATTTGGTAAGACAAGCCCATTGGTGGGACAGTGGCATATATGTCATAGGAGTAACCAAGCTCCCCTCTGGTTAGATTTAATTCCTTTTCTCCAAGTTGATACCTGTACCTGGCAGCAATATCAGGACCAAGAACCTGTGGCTAGACAGGCCATAGGTCACAGGGCAGAAGCTGCTTCTATTGCTCTGCTAAATGGGCATAGCATTAAACTATTAATGCGATCTCGACACCAATAGTACATCTCAATAGTTGATGATTAATACAGACATCCACAGTGAACCAAGGTGGAAGTGACTGCGGAAGACTCAGTCCAAAATGAGACAAATATACCCCATCCCATTCTCCCAAGGCTGAAGGATTGCTGCAGAAGAGGGAGAGGAAAGATGGTAGGAGCCAGAGGCAGAGTCTGACGACAAAGAAGCAACCACGTTTTCCAGACATAGCAGGCCGGTTGCACATATGAACTCCTAGTGGTTGTGAAAGTACAGGCAAGACCTGAGCCAGCTCAAGGCAGACAAAACTCTGTCATAGATGGGGTCTTTCAGCCATTTTACATTCCTCTTTTGAGAGTTTCTGTTTTGGTCTGTACCCCATTTTTTATAGCCAGAACCTGGAAACCACCTAAATGATTCTCGACCGAAGAATGGGTAAGGAAAATGTGGTACATTTACACAATGGAGTACTACACAGCAGAAAAAAAATAATGACATCTTGAAATTTGCAGGCAAATGGATGGATCTAGAAAGCATCAGATTGTGTGAGGTAGTCCAGACCCAGAAAGACAGATCTATATACTCACTCATAAGTGGTTTTTAGACATAAAGCAAAGAAAACCAGCCTATAAATCACAATCCCAGAGAACCTAGACAGCAATGAGGACACTAAGAGAGTCATACATGGGTCTAATCTACATGATATGTAGAAGAAGACAAGCTCTTCTAAGTAAATTGGGAACGTGGGGACTTGGAGAGAGGATTGGAGGGGAAGGAAGAGGCAGGGAGGAGAGGAGAGAAAAATGTACATTTCAATAAAATAAAAATAAAAAGATGTCATTGGAAGCTAGGAAAACCACAGCCATGCCCCTTTCATAACAAAACTAGACAAGAACCTCATTAGAGTTTCTGAAATCTTGTTGGAAAAATGTTTATCCTCAGAAGAAACTATACGACATCATTGCTGAAATCTGAGCCAGAAGTGCAGATCAGAGTTCACAAACTATGAGAAAATGTCCAGAAACACGGAACTGTATGAGGATTGTATGTTTTATGAGGTCCTGGCAAATGCTCAGTCAAAGCAAGTCCCTGTCTATTTTCCCAGTCTATTTGTTTAAAGGTTTTAATATACAAGATCTTAAAAAGCTATCAGGTATGTTAAGGCTTTATCAGTCTGGAGGCCAGCAAAGTGACCTAGCTGTTGAGGAATATTTGTGGCTTTCTGTCCTCTCCTGTATTAAACAGATATCAACAAGCTGCTATAAGCTGACACTTGCTGAATGAGTACTCAGTTACAGCCAATCAGTTACAGCAGCAGAGGGGAACCCACTGAGGATTCCTCTGAGGCAAGAATGCAGCAGTCTTTAGTCAGTAATTCCATTTCCAGCTACAGGGACAAGGAAGTGATGAGCGCCATTCTCAGAGGCTCACTGACACCTAAAATTCCACATTTCATGATTCTGCTCCGCAATATAAAGTTTTACCCCAAGTAAGGTCTCTTGGAAGTTCATTCTTTCTCAAAATAAAAAAAAAACACCTTCTCTTCCATGAATGTAATAATGAAAACATGAAATGAACAGCAATATTCTTTATTTTTTTTGTATTTTTTATTTAAATTTTTTTCTCACAGTATGTTTTGAGCATGTTTGCCCCCTCCCCCAGTTCCCCCCAGAACATCCACCCCTCCTCACGCACCCACTTTATGTTCTCTCTCTCTCAAAAAGAAAAAAAAAAAAGCTGGGTATGGTGACACATGGCTTAAATCACAGAACTTAGAAGGCCAAGGCCAGCAGCTCTCTGAGTTCAAGGCCAGCCTGGTCTACAGAGTAAGTTTCAGGACAGCCAGGGATACACAGAGAAACCCTGTCTGGAAAAATCAAAAATAAGGCAGTCACAGTCTGTGTCCCAGAGAGTTGCTGAGGTCACAGGGGAAAGTGGTGTGAACTGGCTTTTTGGAGCCTATTCTCTTTGTAGGGTTACCTTGCTTGGCCTAGGTATAGGGGGGAGGGCCTTGGTCCTGCCTCAAAGGGATGTACCAGACTTTGTTGACTCCTCATGGGAAACTTCACCCTCTCTGAGGAGTGGATGTGGGTGGGGTGGGGGAGGGTGGGATGAGCAGGAGGAGGGGAGATAGAGGGGAGAGAGAGGGAACTGGGATTGTTATGTAAAATGAGAAAAGACTATTTTAAAAATAAATAAATAAAAAAGAAAAACTAAAAGTAGCAAATAAATGAATAAAATTAACAAGAATGAAAATCAGAGCAAATAAATAAGCGAAAGATCAATAAGACAAAAATGCCAAAGCAAGACAAGACTAAACAAAAAATTCATGTTTGAACATACTCACACACACAGCCCAAAACATGGACTTCATTTTGTGTCGGCTAACTACTCCTTGGCATGGTGCCTGTCCTGGACTGTGGTGCCTGTTTGTTTCCTTAGGAGAGAGAAGATATAAAGGGAAAGAAAATTAGAGGCCAATGGTAGCAATGTTAGTCCAGTCCTTATGGAGAATAGTATGGAGGTTTATTTAATTTTTTTAATATTTTTTTAAGATTTATTTATTTATTTATTTATTTATTTATTTATTATGTATATAACATTCCTTCCATGTATGTTTGTATGCCAGAAGAGGGCACCAGATCTCACCATAGATGGTTGTTAGCCACCTTGTGGTTGCCGGGAATTGAACTCAGGACCTCTGGAAGAGCAATCAGTGCTCTTAACCTCTGAGCCATCTCTCCAGCCCAGGTTCATTTTTTTTTTTAAAAAAAAAAAACAAACTAAAAGTAGATTTATTACATGATCCAGCTGTCCCACTCCTGAGTATATATTACAAGGAAATGAGTTTAGCATATCAAAGTGACCCACATATACTACTGCATGATTCATAACAGTTAAGACATTGATATCAAACTTGATGTCTTTCTATGGATGAATAGAAAGTGACACACACATACGGAAAGGATTGTTATTCAACACAAAAGAATGATATTCTGTTTTCTGCATGAAAATTTATGGAGTTGTACATTATATTAAACAGAATAAATTGGAGACAGAAAGACAAATACCACATGCTATTTTTCAGATGTGTATTTCAAAAGGTGGATCAGAATGTGTGACAGTCATCACCAGAACATATGGTGGGTGAGAGGAAGAGGGATGAGTGGAGGTTGGGTAATAGGTAACAAAACACAGAAGTAATAAACTCTAGTGTTCTGTTACACAGTGGGGTGACTAGAGTTCCCAGTAAACTATTACATATGTTGAGCTGTAAAATAAAGGACACATGTCCATAAAATAACAGTGATAGTTTGACCTCTAAGACCTATGATATTCCCAACTATGGGTTCTTGGCTGGATTTGCAATACCAGGGATTCATTTCCTTTAGTGGATTCGGCCTTAAATCCAATCAGAAAGTAATGAATTGCCCCCATAGCAACCATGCTGCTGTTGCACCCATTGGCATATTTTGTCATAGATGGCCCAAGGTTTTGGACTAGAACTTTAATTCAGAAATCACGTTATAGTTAGGGAACCTTGTAATTCATACACTTTCCAGTTAAAAACAGATTTTTAAATTTTAAAAGTTAGCAGTAATAAAATAGCAATTACCAAGTATTGATCACTTTAGTCTAAACTAATTAAGACTGAAGTAGTATAATGACTATTTATGGTATCGATAAAGAAAGTCAAAAGTACAAAACTGGGATTGGAGAGATGGATCAGTAGTTAAGAGCATTTGCTGCTCTTGCAGAGGTGCTAAATTTGATTCCCAGAATCAACATGGTTGGTATCCCTAGGTCTGAGGTATATGCTATTCTCATACTACCTCTGTAGGCACCTAAAATGTCCAGTGGCCTGAAAATGTCTAATAGCTCTCTAGTAATCTTCTGTTTTCATTTAATAGCCCATGTGACTCAACTGTAATAAATGTCTTACATAAACCTAATGTAAAACATTTTTCCCATGTCCACTTCTTCAGGAAACCAAATACATCAACCACATGATATTTATATATTTAGTAGATAATGCTAGACTCAGAGAATGAAGTATATTGCAAACATTCTGCCACAATCTCTGCTCACCATCCTTTCCCTTCCTGTAGTTTCTCATTTTCCTTTCCTTTTCCCCTTTCTTCATTCCCTTTTCCTCCCTGCTCTTTCTCCCTTGGTGTGGGAGGTCCTTCTGTCTGTGTGTTGCTTTTATTGGTTAATGAATAAAGAACTGCTTTGAGCCTATGGCAGGGAAGAACAGAACTAGGCGGGGAAAGGTAGGCAGGATGCTGTGAGGAAGAAGGGCGTAGTCAGAGAAAAGCCATGGATCTGTCGCCAGAGTCAGACATGCCAAAACTTTGCCGGTAAGGCACTGCTACATGTTGATACACAGATTCAAAAAAAATGAGTTAAATTAATATATGAGTTAACCAATAAGAAGCTAGAGCTAATGGGACAAGCAGTGATTTAATTAATATAGTTTCTGTGTGATTATTTCTGTTCTGGGCAGCTGAGACGAAAAAGCAACCCCTCTCCAACACTCCATTTTTCATGCCACCTCCGCAGCATTCTCCTTCCAGCTTTATCTACTTCCTCTTCTTCTCTCCTAATACAGAGTCCAGTGCTAGCTGCCTATGTATAGGGCACTTCCCTTGGGGTGATATTTGTCAGTTAAGGGATTTTGAAAAAAAGACTTTCGCCTTTCAGATGGTTGGTCAAACTCATGATATCAGTAACCTTAGTGAGAAGAACATTGGTCATAGAGTCATAAAACTTGAGCTCAATTTCCACTTTGGCTCTGTGTCCCTGAATCTCTTATACTGAGCTTCTCGACTGTCAGTATCTAGAGGATCATATCCATTTATCAAAGCTATTTCTAAGGACCAAATCAGAAAAGGCTTCAAAAATACCTAAGCTAGTGTGTGAAGTTTCAATGAGGAGTTCACTCTTCAACAGGTGTGCTCCCACTTTGCATGGGCCAATGCTATTTGATCAGTTTGCTTCGGTGGGTGGTTCTTCTTACCAGTAGACAGACTTGGAGCCTGTCTTTGACTTGGAATATTTTCTGTATTAGGAAATATTTTCACTCACTGAACTTTGTTGATACTTGCTGATCTTAGCGCTTCAATCCGAAAGCCACGGCTTGTGCAGTCAATGTCTTAAAGAACATCCACAGCTTCCAGTCAGAGCGCCAATATTATTATTATTACATAATATGGCATTCTTCATTATAGAAACCATCTTGCCTGTTGGAAATATTTTCTAAAATCATATTTGGTAAACCAAGAATGAAATGCATCCTTATGAAGTTATTCAATAATTTCAAAGTTTGTGTTTGAAACTTTTCACAGATTTCTTTGTAAGCTATTCATTTCACATGAAGCAAGGAAGACATGTCTAGACAAATATTTCTTAAACTATTTTGAAACTAAGCCTTTTCTGAAATAGCTATATACTATTGTGCCCTAATGTTCTACTTTAACCACTTCAGATAGTCACTTTATTGAAAGCAAGCTAGTGTTCTGAAAATTAATCAGACATCAAAGTGTTCTGATTTTTACGAACAACAAATTTTCTGAGGTATGAAAAAAAACCCTAATTCTATTAGCAGAAAGGCATTTGCAGAGTGTCCTTGAAGATCTTTTTAAAATTCCAATAGATTTATGAGTCTATGGACATGAATGAAGGGAGAGACTATATTCTGGTCTTAAGAAGGGACTGGGGCGATGGCTCAGTGGGTAAGAATGCTTGTTTCATAAGCATGAGGACCAAGTTCAAATCCCCAGCATCCAAGTGAAAAGCCAGGCATGGCTACAAATACCTGTAACCTTAGTATTCCAGGGTGGAAACAGGTAGGTCACAAGCGCTTATTAGTATACCAGCTTCGCCTAAACAGCAAGCTTTCAGTTCAATGTAAGACCCTGCTTCAAAGTAAAAAATATAGGAAAAGACACCAGGCACCCTTGCCAGTCTGCCTTTTCATGAATGCTTATCTGTACACTTACACACATGCACCACACACACACACACACACACACACAGAGAGAGAGAGACAGAGACAGAGACAGAGACAGAGAGACAGGGAGACGTGGCCAATATGAATATGCTGAAAATAAACAAAAACAGTTGTGATCTATGTGGCATATTTAATTACTGGCAAAGTGACCTGCCAAAACCATGGGGTTTAAAATCTTACTTGGCTTCCAGAATCTACTATGGCTTGCAAAGAACTGTATTTGACCATGACATATTCCAAACAAATGTTGACGGCACAGAGAAACTGATTCAGCTGGGTTCTAGGCTGCTGGGATTGATAGACGAACACTTCTTTCTCTTCATCTGAGAAGAACTTTCAAGACAAAAGCACCAGAGTCAGATTCAGGTGCCAGGTGGGTCTCCTGCCTGTCCAAGGATTGACACCACAGTTATACACAAAACAATAGTGCTCCTGGGATTTATGGAATATATTTCATGTGATGGGGAAGAAGATTACATACAAATAAAATGAAGCTTTTAATGTTTCCGGTTGTGTTAGACACAAATGTGGAAGAGGACTAGATAGAACTAGATAGGACTAGAGGGCAGATAGAACCATTGCTGGCTTAACCCCCATGGCATAAACGGTCAGTGAAACTCTTACAGAACTCAGAACCAACCCATTGCTCAAACACCGTGGCTAAGAAAAGTACAGCAACCTACAGCTTTTCCTCACATCAAGAGGTTTACGGGGTAAGACACAATCTTTCCTTTCACTAGCTCCTATTATAAAATTGGTTTTTCTGAGGGTTATGTGAAGATAGTGAAGACAGGGTTATTTAGCCAGCTATTATGTGCTAGTTGACAGGAAGATGCCAGTACCATCTTGGCACATTTGTTAAGTCAGGGACTACTAAAATAGATGAATGCAAATGGGGTTTGATGAAGGAGAGCAACCAAATCTGGTACCCAAGCTCCATTCCACAGAACCTATAAAGACACACCCTGGGTCTTTATTAGGAGTAATATTAGCTTAAAACTAGTGTTGGCTGATATGTGTTAGGCTAACCGGCTGGCTTAATTTGTACTTTGTTGGATTCCCAGGGCAATGCTGGCATTCATTAACTGCTACGTATTAATATTAATATTTTCCATGTTGCCTTCATTAAATTTACGTACCTTAATTAAATGATTATACTGGAAGTAAATCAGATGATTGGCTGATTGTAAAATATCTCAATCCCCAACGTCTAAAAGCAACATATTAAAATCCAGTGCACACTTCATAATTGACCAAAGAAAGCTACTTATGGCACCGCAGAGAAGGTGTGATTTGCTTTTCTCTCTTTAAACTCAGGAACATGATGAACACCAGTGATGATTTTGGCCAGTTGTCCTTCTCAGGATCTGTTATTAGAATGCCTTTGGGTCAGCTACGTGTTGCTTTCGTACAAACAGTGAGAAGCTCAGCTTGAAACCCCCATTACAAAAAGATTTGACGCTGGAAAATAGGACTTGGCTTATGGATGCTGCAGCTGTCCCAGCCACTGCCCCTAAATGACCTGAGTCACAGAGCAGAAGGCAGGGAAGACTGTTGTCAACAGGGCAGCCATGTTAGGAGGGCTGTTGTTGGGGGTGAGAAAAGAGTGTTCCTTATGGCAAGGATGGGAGGCCAATGCCACCTTGGTGCTATTACAAAGACTCTCCATCTCAGTTATTGAATCTGAGAGAAAAAAATGGGGTGAGCAAAGGATATGATTACAAATATACACCAGAAAATCTAGAGGAAGGCCAAAGGACAATTTTAATACAATCATTAAAATAGTCTATCCATTACAGTATCAGAGATCCAAATGTAAAAATGAAGTGTATAAGTACTAGGAGAGATGGATTTCTGTTATACTCTAAGAGCAAATGATAAGGCTTTTGACTTTAAATAAAATAAAGAAAATAAATAAGAATAAAAATATACACCAAGAAAGAAAAATATGACTATAGCCAAAAATGATGACAATTTGGGAAGACTTGAACAATTGTGAGCAAATAATTCATAGGAAATTGTAGCATGAGGAGGCTCTCTCAGTGTGTATATGCAGTAGATAGTCACTGCAGGAGGAGAGGCGTTTTCCTCAGTGGTGTAACTACTGCTAAGTTGCTCACGCTTTAGTAAGCAACCCTAATTAAACTAAGTGAGTCACAAGCTGACACACGCAAAAGATATGAAAGCAGGAGGGGACTAGGAGGAAGGGGATCTGTGGCAGTGGAAGGACACAAGGAAGAGTTATGCGGGTGAGCAGGACCAGAATATATACGTACATGAAAATGTCAAACTGCTTTGAAGATTTTAAAAAAGCATTCTCCCCAGCTGGGCATGCCTGCAACCTCAGGATTTGGAAGGTGGGGACAGAAAGATCAGAAGTTTAAGGTCATCATAAGTGAGGTGGAGGCTAGCCTGGACTACATGTGGTCCTGTCTGAAGTGAGATGGAGGCTAGCCTGGACTACATGTGGTCCTGTCTGAAGAAATCATCTTCTATAGTTTCCTTAACAGAAAGCTCTTTTAGAGAAAACTGGAACATCATTAGTGGCATAAATTTTGTTTTATAGCTAATTAATTGCAGTATTGTATTTAATTTTCAAAAACTGTGGTTTTCAAAAATAGATTTTTTTTGGCAAAATGTCAAAATAGATGTTCTAACTTAAAACTGCTCAGTTAGGAAGACTCTCCTCTTCATCCAGAGTGTGAAACAAGGTCTTTTCTTTTAATCAAAAATTGGTATAAGGGGGTGCAGTACATTTGATTGTGAGGGAATCAATGACACGATCTTTGGTCGACCACAGAAAAATGCAAAGTACTCACAAGTCGAGAAGGTGTTATGTATTTCAATCTCCAAAGATGAGAAGAGAAAAATGAACTAAGAGAGGGTAAGAAAGTTCAGGAATTTGGGATGCCTGACAGATCGCCACATTGGGTGGTCACAGAGAGGTTGGGACAAAGATGGGAGACAGCAAGGCACTGTCTGTTTTCCTCAGATGACTTTTAGCTCTTCTTTCCTTGGGTAAGGTCACTTATGAGAAACCACTAGATAAAGGATGACTCCGGATTTCGGATGTACGCAAATATTAAGGATCTGTGACATGGATTCTTCACACCCCTTTTCTTTTCTATATGTCCTACTCTTTAACATCCTGAAATTGGCAACGTTTATGAGTTATTAATTACCTGTGTTCCTTGGCCTAGATGTAAGAGTCCACTTAAAAGGAACAGTTTAGAAGTTGGAATAGCAGTTTAAGCCTGCAATTCTAGCACTCGTGGGGTTGAAGCAGGAGGATCACTGTGAGTTTGAAGCCATTTTTGGTTACATGACACCCCATCTGAAAACAAACAATCAAACAAACGAAAAACAAAAAAGCCAATGAAATAAACAGTCAAAGTAATGACAACAAACACACACAAAACTAAACAAACAAACAAACAAACATAAATGGGGGCTGGAAAGGTGGTTCTATTGTGAAAGCTAACACTGCTCTCGCAGAAGACCTGAGTCCTTTCCCAGTCAGTACTCACCTTTGATGGCTCAGAACCACCTGTAGCTTTAGCTCCAAGGGATCAGATGCCTCTGGCCTCCTTGGCCACCAGCACTCATTTGTACGTAACCACACAAAGATACAGACCTACACATAATCAGAACTAAGATAAATATTTTTTTTAAAAAATCCATAAAACAGAAAGAAACAGTTTAAATGAACTTCACTGGATAATGCTCAAGTATACTCGGAACTGGCACAGGCTAGAACTTAGCGCTGGTATAGCATCGTTCTTCGATATCCATTCACATTGCTGCAAAGTGCATGTTTCTTTTCTGTCTGCCTCGGCTGGCTTTGAACTTTCTAAGAAGCCAAGGTTGGTCTTGAACAACTGATTTTGCCTCTACCTCCTGAGTGCTGAGATATGTCATGACACCTACACCATTAAGCACAATTTCCATAATTTTATCTATCAGAAGAAATTCAGTCAGTTCCTCTGCTGGTAACCAAAATGTAGAAAAGGAAAAAGCTGCCTTCTACAATGGCTAATTTTCTGTTTCTGCCTGCTAAACAGATTTGCATGGCATTTGCTTCTGTGGGTGTTCTGGCAGTAGTGATGATTAGGATGTTAAACTTGTGAAGATTGTTTTCCTTTTAATAAAATAATTTAAGGCCATTTATAGTCCCTAATTTCAACTAGCCATTTTTATGGCATGTTCTACATGAATATAAATTTGCTGGACCAAGGAAAACACCATGAATGTTGTATTCACCACTTTTAAAAGCTGTGTCTTCACTGTATTAAAACATAATTTTCCCGTCCTTGGTTTGGGTTTTCAACAAGTAGTTGAGGCTTGTTCATAGATTCAGCTCTGGAAGTGTGAGGCACAAGAGCAGTTTCAGACAGTGTGGTTAGGAGTTCAGACAGTTAATAGATAAAATGACCACTGTTTCTTAATGAACTCGTTTTTACTCCAAATTTTTGCTAAGAGTAGTTAGTAAAACACAAAGCAATCAAGACTGAATGAAGCTTGGGAAGACAATGGCAGTTGCCATGAGGTTAGCAATACTGCTCCTCAGAGCTGTCTACTGCAAGGACATTGTGGATAGCGAGCATTCTTCTGACCAGGCAACCCCTCCTACCTACCCCCAAGTACACATATTTAGGTTCCCAATTCCAGACATTCTTTCTTCAGTGTTTTTTGAAGTTGATCCTGGTACCAGACCAGAAAAGATTGTGGGTTCAAGCTAGTAGGAAGCAATTAGGCGTTGATGGACTGTAAAGTCTATTGGCATGATGGGGATGAGGGCTGAGGAGCCGAGATCTTAGATTCAAAATACAGTATGGCAGACCACCCACAAGACCAGGTTTCTGACATCGTCTGGAAAATGCCTGCTACAAGATGCCATGGGCCAAGGAACAAACTCAACCAAAGATTTTGTGTGTGTGTGTGTGTGTGTGTGTGTGTGCTTCCATATTCTCTCTCTCTCTCTCTCTCTCTCTCTCTCTCTCTCTCTCTCCCTCCCTCCCTCCCTCCCTTCTTCCCTCCTTCTCTTCCCCCCTCCCTCCCCCTCACAACACACTTATTTATAATTCTTTCAGTGTTGTGTATTTGATCTAAAAACTCCCAACAAACCAACGCAACACAATCTACTTATAATATTAATTTCAGAAAACAAGTTCTACACTAGTATGGTGAAGAAAATTGTGTGACAGAGTAAGTAAGAAAAAATAGCACGTTCATATGCAGGTGTACTGTGAAAGGTACTATGTATATAATATTAAATGGAAATGAAATAATCACTTTGAAGGGAATACAAAGTGTTAAAAAAAGACTCACTTACAGGTGGATGATGTGTCTATTTGGTCTTCTCATCTTTATAAATACAGAAAACAATTTAACCTTCAGCCATAGCACCTCACTTAAAACAGAGCCTTTTGTAGTTAATAACATTTGTACACAGTGTTGTCCATGAATACTTTTATTAGTTGACATCATTACTGCTATATTGGGCACTCTGTCAAGTAGAAGATATTTTATTTTTATTGGTCAATTATATTTGAATGAATGAAATAATGAAGATGAATTTGACAACTAAGAACAGGTTTCCTCTACAACTCTTGCCCCTTTCACTGAAATAGTTTAATTATCAATTGTGATTGCATATTGAAATCACCTCAACAGCCCAAGGGAGTGCCCTAACATTCTCAAGTGAGCGGATGGTGAAACACCTGAACATTAGCATTTTCCAAAGTTTCTTGGGCAATTATAACGTGCAAAGTTGAGATTCATTGCTCTAAATACACATTATGGATATAACACAAAATGAAGAGGTTCTTATTTGCTAGGCAATAATCTTGACACATGAAAAGAGCAGCTCACCATCGTATCAGTGTGTGGGAAGATCTGGACAGTCTATGTGCAATTTACCACATTCCATTACTGTAAAGCAACACACAGACGCTGAAGTCACAAGATGTCTCTAATGTTGAAGAGGGAATCCACAACAAAGGTAGAGACATATTCAGAGTCATAAAACCAGCATTAGGTAGTTACTTTATGTGACTTCCTAAATTAATATGTTCAGGATCAGTTTCTGTTACTGAAGGACTTTCTAAATGTCTTAAACAATGTGTTTGTCATACTTGAACATTCTATTTGAAGTCTAGGATCCTTAACCCATACCTGAGTTTGATCTCAAAATTCTCAGCCCCCATCCCGATGACTCCATTTTTATCCACTGCAATGTGGATCAAATATGTAGTAACTTCATATAGTAGATTTATTGTCCAACCAACAAAAAAGCCACATGAAAGGAGGGAAAATCTGAGATCTGTAATGTGGTCACTGCCAAGTCAGCCAAAACTAACTCTTTGATATCTTTATGCTCTTAACATCTGCATTTTTCGCAGTCTCCAGTGTAGCAGGAGAATTAATAGAGGAGACAGATGAGAAAAAATGGAGGAAAAACAGCCCTCCAAAAACAGTATAATAAATTATTATAATGCATCTTCATTAATCATACTCAGTCATGGTTTCAGCTGTTTAATTTTTCAGTGGAGGTTTCTGGGTGAGAGAACGAAGCTTTCTGTCAAGCTGTTTTATGATTCTTTAAAAACCTTGGGCTGGGAAAATTCTTAAACCTTAGTACTTAGATCTTAATTGAAGCCTCATTCCTGCTGGAGCACAAGAGGAAGAGTTCAGAGGGCACCCCTCTTTGGAACCTATAGATTCCTTTTCTTTGGGAAATACTGCTAGATCACTATCTTCCCCCACAAACTAGCCTGATTTATTGTTCTCTCACATTTCAAAAGTGCTAATTGTCTGATGGCATCCAGATGATTTAAGCTCTTCCATATAGTTGCACTTTAAAGGTAGGGATATTATCTCCCTAGCCTGTGTAATCAAGTCACCTCACTGTAGAATCAATATGTAGAACGTATTGCAGGATCAGAGCAAATTGTTTCCTTGGTTTCCATGATTTTTGCACCAGACTTCAACCTCTGGTCACAACATGACTTAAATAGTTTAAAAAATGAGCCTTCTCCTCTACGCCAGCCGAGGGTGGCCTTTTCTGAGAGCCCACAAAAGAAGGAATGTCTGAGACCTTGAAGGT